>NC_063188.1:69452379-69616132 GCF_023159225.1 Perognathus longimembris pacificus | reverse complement strand
TAAAATATCTTGGTAAGTGCTGGCTGTCAATTAAGCCAAATCTTACCGCATTCTTTGTGATAACAGCACAGCCCGAGGTCAGGATGAGGTTAGCTGCTAGTTTGGCTCCCTACACACCACATGCATATTCTTTTGAGGACTTTCCAGTGTATTAACCATACCAAGAAGTACTTAATTTACTTAGCTACTACTATTCGTATTCTCAGAGGAGATATTTACTGTTATACAGTTATCTACCCAGCATGTTCATGTAGTTCCTACATGAGCTTTCAACTCTCTTCCCTCACCAAGAACCAGATTCTTTTGAGGAGTTTCCAGTATATTAACCATTCCAAGAAGTGCTTAATTTACTAAGTTACTGCTATTCTTATTTTCAGAAAAGATATTTAATGATATATAGATACCTACCCTGTATGTGCATGTAGTCCCAAAATGAGCTTTCATTTCTCTTCCCACACCAAAAAGCAGATTCAATTTAGGTGTTTCCAGTACATTAACCTTTCCACGAACTACATAACTTAACAAGGAACAGCTGTTCTTAATATAGAAGGGATATTCCACGATATAAAGCTGCCAACCCCGTTCGTAAGTGTAGTTCTTAAATGAGCTTTCATCTCTCTTCCCTCACTACCAACCAGATTCTTTTGAGGAGTTTCCAGTACATTAACCATTGTAAGAAGTACTTAATTTACTAAGCTACTGCTATTCTTATTCTCAGAGGAGATATTTACTGATATATAGTTACCTACCCTGTATGTGCATGTAGTTCCTGAATGAGCTTTCATCTCTCTTCCCTCAACACAAAGCAGATTTATTGAGGAGTTTCCAGTACATTAAACTTTCCACGAACTACTTACCATAACAAGGAACAGCTGTTCTAAACCTAGAAGGGATATTCCCTGATATACAGCTGCCAAACCTCTTCGTAAGTATAGTTCCTAAATGAGCTTTCCTCTCTCTGCCCTCACTACCAACCAGATGCTTTTGAGGAGTTTCCAGTACATTAACCATTCCAAGAAGTACTTAATTTACTAAGCTACTGCTATTCTTATTCTCAGAGGAGATATTCACTAATATACAGTTACCTACCCTTTTTGTTCATTTATTTCCTAAATGAACTTTCATCTCTCTTCCCTCACCACAAACAGATTCTATTGAGGAGTTTCCAACACATTAACCTTTCCACGAACTACTTACTTTAACAAGTAGAAGATGTTGTTAATCTATTAGCGATTTTCCCTGATATACAACTGCCAACGCCGTGCGTTAGTGTAGTTCCTAAACAAGCTATCATCTCCCTTCCCTCACCAAGAGCCAGATTCTTTTCCGGAGTTTCCAGTACATTCACCATTCCAAGAAGTACTTACTTTACTAAGCTACTGCTATTTTTATTCTCAGAAGAGATATTTACTGATATACAGTTACCTACCCTGTATGTGCATGTAGTTCCTAAATGAGTTTTCATCTCTCTTCCCACACCACAAAGCAGATTCTATTGGGGAGTTTCCAGTACATTAACCATTCCAAGGAGTACTTAATTTACAAAGCTACTGCTATTATTATTCTCAGAGGAGATATTTACTGATATACCGTTACGCACCCTGTATGTTAATGTAGTTCCTAAATGAGCTTTCATCTCTCTTCCCTCACCAACAACCAGATTCTTTTGTGGAGTTTCCAGTACATTAACCATTCCAAGAAGTACATAATTCACTAAGCTACTGCTATTCTTATTATCAGAGGAGATATTTACTGATATACAGTTACTTTCCCTGTATGTTCATGTAGTTCCTAAATGAGCTTTCATCTCTCTTAACTCACCAAAAAGCAGATTCTTTTGAGAAGTGTCTAGTACATTAACCTTTTCCCGAACTACTTACTTAACAAGGAACAGCTGTTCTTAATCTAGATGAGGTATTTCCTGGTATGCAGCTGCCAACACGGTTCTTAAGTGTAGTTCCTAAATGAGATTTCATCTCTCTTCCCTCACCACCAACCAGATTCTTTTGAGGAGTTTCCAGTACATTCAACATTCCCAGAACTATTTAATTTACTAAGCTACTGCTATTCTTATTCTCAGAGGAGATATTTACTAATATACAGTTACCTGCCCTGTATGATCATGTAGTTCCTAATTGAGCTTTAATCTCTCTTCCCTCACCACAAAGCAGATTCTATTGAGGATTTTCCAGTACATTAACCTTTCCAAGAACTACTTACCTTAACAAGAAACAGGTGTTCTTATTCTAGAAAGGATATTCCCTGACATTCAGCTGACAACCCTTTTGTATGTGTACTTCCTACATGAGCTTTCATCGCTCTTCCCTCACCACAAAGCAGATTCTATGAGGAGTTTCCAGTACATTAACCTTACCTCGAACTACTTAGCTTAACAAGGAACAGGTGTTCTTAATCTCGAGGTGTATTCCCTGATACACAGCTTGCAACCCCGTTCGTAATTGTAGTTCCTAAATGCGCTTTCATCTCTCTTCCCTCACCACATGCATATTCTTTTGAAGAATTTCCAGTATATTAACCATTCCAAGAAGTACTTAATTTACTAAGCTACTACGATTAGTATTCTCAGAGGAGATGTTTACTTTTTTACAGTTATCTACCCTGTAGGTTCATGGAGTTAATACATGAGCTTTCAACTCTCTTCCCTCACCAACCACCAGGTTCTTTTGAGGAGTTTCCAGTACATTAACCATTCCAAGAAGTACTTAATTTACTAAGCTACTGCTATTCTTATTCTCAGAGGAGATATTAACTGATATACATTTACCTACCCTGTATGTTCATGTAGTTCCTAAATGAGCTTTTATCTCTTTTCCTTCACAACCAAGCAGATTCTATTGGGGGGTTTCCAGTACATTAACCATTCCAAGAAGTACTTAATTTACTAAGCTACTGCTGTTCTTATGCTCAGAGGATATATTTACTGATATACAGTTACCTACCCTGTATGTTCATGTAGTCCCTAGTTGAGCTTTCATCTCTATTCCCACACCTCCAACCTGATTCTTATGAGATGTTTCCAGGGCATTAACCATTCCAAGAAGTATTTAATTTACTAAGCTACTGCTATTCTTATTCTTAGGGGAGATATTTACTGATATACAGTCACCTACCCTGTATGTTCATGTAGTCCCTAGTTGATCTTTCATCTCTCTTCCCTCACCACAAAGCAGATTGTATTGAGGACTTTCCAGTACATTCATTTTTCCAAGAAATACTTAATTTACGAAGCCACTGCTATCCTTATTCTCAGAGGAGGTATTTACTTATATACAGTTTTTTCCCTGTATGATCATGTAGTTCTTAAAAGAGCTTTCATCTCTCTTCCCTCACCACCAACCAGATGCTTTTGAGGAGTTTCCAGTACATTAACCATTCCAAGAAGTACGTAATTTACTAAGCTACTACTATTCTTATTCTCAGAGGAGTTATTTACTGATATATAGTTTCCTACTCTGTATGTTCATGTAGTTACAAAATGAGTTTTCATCTCTCTTCCCTCACCAAAAAGCAGAATCTATTGAGGAGTTTCCAGTTCATTAACCTTTCCTCGAACTACTTTCCTTACGAGCAACAGCTGTTCTTTATCTAGAAGGGATATTCCATGATATACAGCTGCTAACCACGTTGGTACTTGTCGTTCCTAAATGAGCTTTCATCTCTCTTCCCTCAACACCAACCAGATTCTTTTGAGGAGTTTTCAGTGCATTAACTTTTCCTCGAACTACTTACCTTATCAAGGAACAGCTGTTCTTAATTTTGAAGGGATATTCCCTGATATACACCTGCCAACCCCGTTCCTATGTGTAGTTCTTAAATGTGCTTTCATCTCTCTTCCCTCACCACCAACCAGATTCTTTTGAGGAGTTTCCAGTATATTCACCATTCCACGAAGTACTTAATTTACTAAGCTATTGCTATTCTTATTCTCAGTGGAGATATTTACTCATATACAGTTACCTACCCTGTATGATCATGTAGTTCTTTTTTTTTCTTTTATTAATTGGACATAAATTTTTTACAAGGTGTTTTGCAAAGAGGGTGCAGTTACATATTAGGGCAGTGTGTGCATTTCTTGTGATATCTTATGACCTGTTTTTCTATCCCTTGTCTAGGTCAGGTTGACGTATATGCAATATAATATGTATCAAGAACATATAACGTTTTCACAGACTTGGTCCCTACTGTCTCTCCGTCTCCCTTTGTTAATAGTCATATATTAGGGAGATCATGCCCCTTTGTTTTCTGTGTTCTAGGCTTGTCTCATTCAACATTATTTGTTCAAGTTCTGACCATTTCCCTGCGAATAACAGTATTTCACCATTCCTATTCGCTATGTAGTATTCCATTGTGTATAAGTACCATATTTTTTGGATCCATTCGTCTGTGGAGGGGCATCTGTGTTCTTTCGATATTTTGGCTATTGTGAATTGTGCCGCGATAAACATGGAAGTACAAATGCCTTTTTGATATCTTGGATTTTGCTGTTTAGGATAGATGCCTAGGAGTGGTATGGCTGGGTCATAGGGTAGGTATATATTGAACTTTTTGAGAATCCTCCATACTGTTCTCAAAAGTGGTTGTACTAATTTGCACTCCCACCAGCAATAAAGAAGGGTTCTTCTTTCCCTACAGCCCCTCCAGCATTTGTTGTTTCCTGAGTTCAGAGTATAGGCCATTCTAACTGGGGTGAGGTGGGATCTCAGGGTTGTTTTTATTTGCATTTCTTTTACTAGCAGGGATGTTGAGCATTTCCTCATATGTTTCTTTGCCATTTTTATATCTTCTCTTGTGAAGTCTCTCTGAAGCTCTTTTGCCCATTTCCTAATAGGTTTATTGGGCTTGGAGGGGCTTAGATTTTGAGTTCTCTGTAGATGACCGATATCAGGCCTTTGTCTCTTACTGTGCTGGTAAATATCTTTTCCCATATCGTTGGCTGTCTTTCTATTTTGGTGGCTATGTCCTTAGCTGTGCAGAAACTTTTTAATTTGTAGTAGTCCCATTTGTCGAGTCTTTCCCCTATTTGTTGTGCCCCTGGGACTCCATTCAGGAAGTTCCTTCCTGTGCCTATAAGTTCTAGTGTCTTTCCTACTCTGTCCTTCAGTAGTTTCAAGGATTCAGGTCTGATGTTTAGTTCCGTGATCCATTTTGAGTTGATCTTGGTGCATGGTGATAGGCTTGGGTCTACTTTGAGTTTTCTGCATATGGCTGCCCAGTTCTCCCAGCACCAGTAGTTGAAGAGGCTTTGTTTATTCCATTGTATGTCTTTAGCTCCTTTGTCGAATATCAGTTGGCTGTAAGAGTGCGGTTTTATTTCTGGGTCTTCAATTCTAACCCATTGGTCTTCCGATCTGTTTTTATACCAATAACATGCTGTTTTTGTTATGATGGCCTTGTAGTAGAGCTTGAAGTCTGGTATTGTGATACCTCCTGCACTGCTTTTTTTGCCTAGAATTGCTTTGGCTATTCTAGGTTTTTTGCTGTTCCATATGAAGTTATGGATTGGTTTCTCTATTTCAGTGAAGAATGTGCCTGGGATTTTGATAGGTATTGCATTGAATTTGCAGAACAATTTGGGCAATGTGGCCATTTTCACTATATTGATTCTGCGTACCCATGAGCATGGGAGGTCTTTCCATCTCCTTGTGTCTTCTTTGATTTCCCTTATTAGATTTTTGTAGTTTTCATTGAATAGGTCTGTCACGTCGTTGGTTAAGTTGATCCCTAGGTACTTTATTCTTTTTTTGGCTACTGTAAATGGAATTGTTTCCATAATTTCCTTTTCTGTTTGTCTATTGCTGGTGTACAGAAAAGCTGCTGACTTTTGTGGGTTGATTTTGTATCCTGCTACTTTGCCAAATTGGTTTATTAGGTGTAGGAGTTTGGGTACTGAGTTTTTTGGGTCCATCAGATATAAGATCATGTCGTCTGCGAATAGGGATAACTTGATTTCTTCGTTGCCGATGTGGATTCCTTTGATGTCCTCCTCTTGCCTTATTGCTATGGCTAGGGATTCCAGCACTATGTTGAACAGAAGTGGGGAGAGTGGGCATCCTTTTCTTGTTCCTGAGTTTATGGGGAATGATTTAAGTTTCTCTCCATTTAATAGGATATTAGCAGTTGGTCTGTTGTATATGGCTTTTATTGTTTTGAGGAATGTTCCATCTATTCCTGTTCTTTCCAAAGCCTTTAATAGGTATGGATGTTGTATTTTGTCAAAGGCTTTTTGGGCATCGACTGAGATAACAACGTAATTCTTGATTTTAGCTCTGTTTATGTGGTGAATTACGTTGATTGATTTACGGATGTTGAACCATCCTTGTGACTGAGGGATGAAGCCTACTTGGTCATGATGTATGATATTCTTGATCTGTTTCTGGATCCTATTAGCTAATATATTATTGAGGAGCTTTGCGTCTGTGTTCATTAGTGATATTGGTCTGTAGTTCTCTTTTTTTGTTGGATCTTTGCCTGGTTTGGGAATGAGTATGATATTAGCTTCGTAGAATGAGTTTGGGATTTCTCCCTCCGTTTCTATTTCGCGGAAGAGTTTGGGGAGTATTGGAATTAGCTCCTCACTAAAGGTTTTGTAGAATTCGTTGGTGAATCCATCTGGGCCTGGGCTTTTCTTAGTAGGGAGGTTCTTGATTACCTCCTGTATCTCACCGTAAGTTATTGGTTTATTTAGTTGATTTATTTATTCTTGGTTCAGTTTGGGCAGTTTGTACTTCTCTAAGAATTATCCATTTCTGTAAAATTATTGTTTTTTGCTGAGTAGAGGTTTTGGAAATAGCTCCTTATGATTGTTTGAATATCGTGTGTACTTGTTGTAATTTTTCCTGTGGAGTCCCTGATTTTACAAATATGAGTCTCTTCTCTTCTTTTTTTGTAAGTCTTGCAAGGGGTCTGTCAATTTTGTTTATTTTCTCAAAGAACCAGCTTTTAGTCTTATTTATTTGTTGAATGGTCTTTCTATTTTCAATCAGATTCATCTCTTCTTTAATCTTTGTGATCTCTCCCCTCCTAGTCGTTTTAGATTCTGTCATTTCTTGTTTCTCCAGTTGTTTTAGTTTCATCGTGAGGGTATTCACCTGCTCTGCTTCCATTCTTTTAATGTGGGTGCTGAGTGCAATGATCTTGCCCCTCAGTACTGCCTTAGCTGTGTCCCATAGGTTTCTTTGTGATGTGTTTTCTTTGTCATTGTGGCTTATGAATTCGTTGATTTCATCTTTAATTTGATCTGTGGCCCAAGTGTTGGATAGCAGCGTGGGGTTTAGCCTCCAAGAGTGTGTATAGGCTCTGTGGTATCCTTTGTTGTTGAGGGTTACCTTTAATCCACTGTGATCAGATATAATACATGGGATGATGTCAATACTTTTCTATTTGCTGAGGTTCTTTGTGTGGGCTATGACGTGGTCTATTTTGGAATATGATCCATGGGCTGCTGAAAAGAAGGTGTATTGGGTCTCTGTAGGGTGAAAGGTTCTATATAGGTCTGTTAGATCCATTTGGGAAATGGTGTTATTTAGGTCCTCAGCTCCCTTACTAATCCTCTGGGTGTTGGATCTGTCTCTTGGAGAGAGAGGAGTATTAAAGTCACCCACCATGATTGTGTTTGCATCTATCTTGCTCTGTAATTCTTTGAGAATTTGCTTGACATATGTCGGGCCTCTTTTGTTTGGTGAGTATACATTTATCACCGTGATTTCTTGATTCTGGATTTTTCCTTGTATTAATATGTAGTGTCCTTCTTTGTCTTTTTGAGTGGACTTTAAAGAGAAGTCCAGCTTGTCTGAGATCAGCATGGCTACACCTGCTGTTTTGGTGGGTGCATTTGCTTGGTAGATCTTGCTCCATCCTTTCACTCGAAGCCTGTTTTTGTCCCTTGCTGTAAGGTGGGTCTCTTGTAGACAGCAGATGTCAACTTTTTGTTTGTGAATCCATTCTGCCAGTCTGCTCCTCTTTATCGGGGAGTTTACACCATTTATATTTAAAGAGATCAAGGATAAGGGTGTTTTTTCTCCTTCCATTTTCTTGGTGGGCTGTTTTTTCCTCTTTTTTTTTTCTTGTCTTTAGTGAGCTGGTGTTTCTGCTGGACTTTGGCTATTGAAGTTTCTTTCTGATTCTGTCTGTGTGTCTTTTACGATCTCTGTTGGGTGGGGTTCCCCTCTTAATATTCGCTGTAGGGCTGGTTTTTTATTCACATACTCCTTTAGCTCCTCTTTGGTGTGGAAATATCTGGTTCTCCCTTCGAATGTGAAATCCAATTTCTCTGGATATTTGATCCGATGTTGTAAATTGTTATTCTGGAGTACTTGGATGGTGTTCTTCCACTCACTTCGAGCTTGGTAAGTTTGTGTGGATAAGTCGGATGTTATTCGAATCCTCTTCCCATTGAAAAAAGTTTCCTTCTTCGCTTTGGCTGAATACAGAATTTGCTCTTTAATCTTGAGGTCTGTAGTCTTGAATATTATGTGCCTTGGGGTGGCTTTCCTGGGGTCTGGCCTGCCAGGTGTCCTATAGGCTTCGGTTACCTGGATGGGGTCCCCTGTGAGATTGGGGAAGTTTTCTGCAATAACTTTATTGAGAACATTATTAAGCCCTCTGCTCTGGTATTCGGCTCCTTCTTCTATTCCAATTATGCACAGATTATATCTCTTGTCTTTCTCCATTAGTTCTTGGATTAGTCTTCCCTGAAGCTTCACCTTTTCTTGGAGAGTGGTCATTTTCTGGTTGTTGTCACCTGCTTCATCGTCCAGGCGAGAGATTCTGGATTCTATATGGTCCACTCTTTGTGTTATGGTTTCAATTCAGGAGTTTATGGATGTCAGAGAGCTATTTATGGTTGTCATGTCAGCTCTGATCGTGGAGATTTCTTCCTTTAAAGAGTTGTATTTTAAATCTATTTTTTCATGCATTTCAATTCTCAGGATGTGGAGATTTTCTTTAAAGGCAGCTTGCATTGTATCCATTTTTGCTTCCATTTCTTTAAAGCAGGCTTGCATTGTATCCAGTTTTGCTTCCATTTCTTTCTTGGCTTCCTGGGTGTCCTTCCAGATTTCTGCTCTAAATTCCTGGAATTGTTTTCTGATTTCATTTCTGACGCATTCGATCATTCCTGTTAACATGGCCTCATTTGCTTTTTTAGTCTCCATCTCCTCTTCAGTCGTGCAGCTTTTTGGAGCTGGCGAGTTGGCTTGCCCTTTGATGAACTGAGTTATGTTTCTTTGTGATTTGCGCATCTGGAGATCTGTGTAGGTCTTCCTTCCCTTCTGTGTAGGCGTGATTAAGGCAGCAGGTGCTGCCACTGTGGCCCCGCCCACTAGTGCAGGGTATGCCTACCAGAGTGGGCGTTGTCGCCGGGGACCCCGCCCTCCTGTGCGCTGTGTGTCCACTTCAACAGGCACTTCGGCGGGATATGCCTCCCAGAGCAATTCCCGGGTTGTTGGGTTGTGCTTGCGCCCTCCCGCGAGTCCGTTGGGGGGGGGCGGTATGTGTGGGGCCCAGTGGGATCGACTGACTGGGTGTGGCTTGGCACCTTCAGACCTCACCTCTGCTGTGAGGGGGGGGACGTGATCAGGCTCAAGTGACCCTGCTGGGCTGGTATTGCCCACCAGCGCCTGTGGTTTTAGTTGTAAGAGTCTGAGAGGTCCAAGCGCATTGGGTGGGGTTTGCACAACCGGCCATCTCCCGGCCCCTGTTGGGAAGGGGGCGGGGCCGATTCTGCCGCTTCAGGAACCTGTGGGGTGTTGGTGCTACTGCGCCCTGCCCCTGATAACTGACTTCCCAGCGCCTGATGGGAACTTCCCCGCTTGATTTGGGGGTTCTTTGTTCCCTCAGGGGTGGGGGAGGGGGAGGGAGGAAGATCTAGCTTCTTTGTCGGGTTGGGTCTCAGGTAGCTGGTCTCCCGTTGGGGGAGGGGATAATGGGGCACCAACTTTTGCTGCTTTGTGTGTGTGTCCCGCGCAGACTTTGGCCCTCCAGGGGTTGGCTAAGTGTGGTGGTGGCTTCCCTGGTACCCGATTTCTGCCGCGCTGGGTTTCCTTGTCCGAACTCGGTGTGGACCCGAACTTATCGTCGCTGCCAGTTGTGTCTTGGTCCGCACCCTGCCTTGTGTCCGTGGGGTCTCCCACTATATGAATTCTGCGCTCCTGGCAGCCTGTCTGCCGATCGCCGGGTTCCCCTTTCCCAGACTGACCCTGTTTGGGCCAGGGTCGGCTGGTGGGGGGAGGGTGCCCCGGTGAATCTCTGGCTCCATGTAGGTTTTCGGTTCTTCTTTTTTGCTCCTTTTTGTTTTACTGCATTTCTCCACTGCTTCTGGCTGCTGGTTTTGCTGGGTTCTTGATGGGGTGTTGGGTGTTGGAGTTCCCAGCTCACTATTCCATTGGAGCGAGTTTTGGTGCCTCCCTATTCTATCGGCGCCATCTTTCCTCCCATGTAGTTCATAAAAGAGCTTTCACCTCTGTTCCCTCACCACCAACCAGATTCTTTTGAGGAGTTTCCAGTACATTAACCATTCCAAGAAGAACTTAATTTACTAAGCTACTGTTATTCTCAGAGGAGTTATTTACTGATATAGAGTTACCTACACTGTATGTTCACGTAGTTCCAAAATGAGCTTTCATCTCTCTTACCTCACCAAAATCAGAATCTATTGAGGAGTTTCCAGGACATTAACCTTTCCAGGAACTACTTATCTTAACATGGAACAGCTGTTCTTAATCTAGAAGGGATATTCCCTGATAAACAGCTGTCACCCACGTTCGTACGTGTCATTCCAAATGAGCTTTCATCTCTCTTCCCTCAACACCAACCAGATTCTTTTTAGGAGTTTCCAGTACATTATCCATTACAAGACGTACTTAATTTACTAAGGTACTGCTATTCTTATTGTCAGAGGAGATACTTACTGATATACAGTTACCTACCCAGAATGTTCATGTAATTCCTAAAAGAGCTTTCATCTCTCTTCCCTCACCACAAACTAGATTCTATTGAGGAGTTTCCAGTACATTAACCATTCGAAGAAGTAGTTAATTTACTAAGCTACTGCTATTCTTATTCTCAGAGGTGATATTTACTGATGTACAGTTACCTACCCTGTACGTTCATGTAGTCCCTAATTGATCTTTCAACTCACTTCGCTCACCACAAAGCAGATTCTATTGAGGCGTTTCCAGAACATTAAGCATTCCAAGTACTTAATTTACTAAGCTACTGATATTCTTATCCTCAGAGGAGATATTTACTGATATACAGTTACCTACCCTGTATGTTCATGTAGTTCCTATATGAGCATTCATCTCTCTTCCCTCATCACAAAGCAGATTCTATTCTGGTTTACAATACATTAACCTTTCAACCAAATACTTACCTTAACGAGGAACAGCTGTTCTTAATCTAGCAGGGACATTACCTGATGTACAGATGGCAACCCCGTTTGTAAGTGTAGTTCCTAAATGAGCTTTCATCTCTCTTCGCTCACCACCAACCAGATTCTTTTCAGGAGTTTCGAGTACTTTAACCACTCCAAGAAGTACTTAATTTACTATTGTACTGCTATTCTTATACTGAGAGGACATATTTACTGATATACAGTTACCGACCCTGTATGTATATCTAGTTCGTAAATGAGCTTTCAGCTCTCTTCTCTCACCACTAACCAGATTCTTTTGCGGAGTTTCCAGTAAATTAACCATTCCAAGAAGTACTTAATTTACTAAGCTACTGCTATTCTTATTCTCAAAGGAGTTGTTCACTGATATACAGTTACAAACCCTGTATGTTCATGTAGTTCCTAAATGAGCTTTCATCTCGCTTCCCTCATCACAAAGCAGATTCTATTCAGGAGTTTCCAGTACATTAACCTTTCCACGAACTACCTACCTTAACAAGGTACATCTTTTCCTAATCGAGAAGGGATATTACCTGATATACAACTGCCAACCCCGTTCGTAAGTTTAGTTCTTAATAAGCTTTCATGTCTCTTCCCTGACCACCAACCAGATTCTTTTGAGGAGTTTCCAGAACATTAACCATTCCAAGAAGTACTTAATATACTCAACTACTAATAGTCTTATTCTCAGAGGAGATATTTACTGATATACAGTTACCTACACTGTATATTCATGTAGTTCCTAAATGAGCTGTCATCTGTCTTCCCTCACCAAAAAGAAGATTCTATTCAGGAGTTTCCAGTACATTTACCATTCCTCGAACTCCATACCTTAACAAGGAAAAGCTGTTCTTAATGTAGAAGGTATATTCCCTGATATACAGCTGCCGACCCCGTTCGTAAGTGTAGTTCCTAAATGTGCATTCATCTCTCTACCCTCACCACCAACCAGATTCATTTGAGGATTTTTCAGTACATTCAACATTCCAAGAAGTACTTAATTTACTAAGCTATTGCTATTCTTATTCTCAGAGGAGATATTTACTGATATACAGTTACCTACCCTGTACGTTCATGTAGTCCCTAATTGATCTTTCAAATCTCTTCCCTCACCACAAAGCAGATTCTATTGTGGAGTTTCCAGTACAGTAACCATTCCAAGAAGTACTTAATTTACTAAGCTAATGTTATTCTTATTATCAGAAGTGATATTTGCTGATATACAGTTACCTACCCTGTATGTTAATGTAGTTCTAAAAATGAGCTTTCATCTCTCTTCCCTACCAGCAACAAGATTCTTTTGAGGAGTTTCCAGTACATTAACCATTCCAAGAAGTACTTAAATTACAAGGCTACTGCTATTTTTATTCTCAGAGGAGCTATTTACTGATATACACTTACCTACCCTGTATGTTCATGTAGTTCCTAAAAGATCTTTAATCTCTCTTCAATCACCACCAACCAGATTCTATTGAGGAGTTTCCAGTACTTTCATTATTCCAAGAAGTACTTAATTTACTAAGCTACTGCTATTCTTTTTCTAAGATGAGATATTAACTGATATACAGTTACCTACCCTGTATGTTCATGTAGTGCTTAAAACAGCTTTCATCTCTCTTCCCTCACCACCAACGAGATTCTTTTGAGGAGATTCCAGTACATTAACCATTCCAAGAAGTAGTACATTTACGAAGCTACTGTTATTCTTATTCTCAGAGGAGATATTTACTGATATACAGTTACCTACCCTGTACGTTCATGTAATTCCTAAATAAGCTTTCATCTCTCTTCCCGCACCACCAACCAGATTCCTTTGAGGAGTTTCCAGTACATTAACCATTCCAAGAAGTACTTAATTTACTAAGCTACTGCTATTCTTATTCTCACAGGAGATATTTACGGATATACAATTACCTACCCTTTATGTTCATGTAGTTCCTAAATGGGCTTTCATCTCGCTCCCCTCACAACCAACCAGATTCTTTTGAGGAGTTTCCAGTACATTAACCATTCCAAGAAGTACTTAATTTACTAAGCTACTAATATTGTTATTCTCAGATTAGATATTTACTGATATACAGTTACTTACCATGTATGTTCATCTAGTTTCTAAATGAGCTTTCATCTCTCTACCCTCACCAAAGCAGATTCTATTGAGGAGTTTCCAGTACATTAACCTTTTCCCGAACTACTTACCTTAACAAGCAACAGCTGTTCTTAATCTAGAAGGGATAATGCCTGATATACAGCTGATATCCTCGTTCGTAAGTAAGTGCCTAAATGAGCTTTTGTCTCTCTTCTCTCACCACCAACTAGATTATTTTGAGGAGTTTCCGGTACATTAAACAATCCACGAAGTACCTAATTTACTAAGCTACTGCTATTCTTATTCTCAGAGGAGATATTAAATGATATACAGTTACATACCCTGTATGTTCATGTAGTTCCTAAAGGAGCTTTCATCTCTCTTCCCTCACCACCTACCAGATTCTTTGAGGAGTTTCCAGCACAGTAACCATTCCAAGAAGTACTTAATTTACCAAGGTACTGCTATTCTTATTCTCTTAGGTGATATTTACTGAAATACAGTTACCTACCCTGTATGTTCATGTGGTTCCTAAATGAGCTTTCATCTCTCTTCCCTCACCACAAAACAGATTCTATTGAGGAGTTTCCAGTACATTAACATTTTCACGAACTACTTACCTTAACATGGAACAGCTGTTCTTAATCTAGAAGGGATATTCCCTGATATACACCTGCCACCCCGTTCATTAGTGTAGTTCCGAAATGAGATTTCATCTCTCTTCCCTCACCACCAATCAGATTCTATTAAGGAGTTTCCAGGATACTAACCATTGCAAGAAGTACTTAATTTACTAAGTTACTGCTATTCTTATTCTCAGATGGGATATTTATTGATATACAGTTACATACCCTGTATATTCCTGTAGTTCCTAAATGAGCTTTCATCTCACTTCCCTCACAAACTACCAGATTCATTGTGGACTTTCCAGTACGTTAACCATTTCGAAACTTACTTTTTTACTAAGTTACTGCTATTCTTCTTCTCAGAGGAGATATTTACTGATATACAGTTACCTACCCTGTATGTTCATGTATTTACTAAGTGAGCTTCATCTCTCTTCCCTTACCACCAACCAGATTCTCTTGTGAGGACTTTCCAGTACATTAACCATTTCAAGAAGTGTAATTTACGAAGCCACTGCTATTCTTATACTCAGAGGAGATATTTACTGATAAACAGTTACATACCATGTATGTTCATGTAGTTCCAAAATGAGCTTTCATTTCTTTTGCCGCACCTAAAAGCAGATTCTTTTGAGGAGTTTACAATACTTTACCCTTTCCACGAACTACTTACCTTAACAAGCAACAGCGGTTCTTAATCTAGAAGGAATATTCCCTGATATACATCTGCCAACCCCGTTCCTAAATGTAGTTCCTAAATGAGCTTTCATCTCTCTTCCCTCACCACAAACCAGAACCTTTTGAGGAATTTCCAGTACATTAACCATTCCAAGAAGCACTTCATTTACTAAGCTATTGCTATCCTTATTCTCAGAGGAGATATGTACTGATATACAGTTACCTACACAGTATGTTCATGTAGTCCCTCAAATAGCTTTTTTCTCTTTTCCCTCACCACAAAGCAGATTCTTTCAGGAGTTTCCAGTTCATTAACCTTTCCACGAACTATTTACCTTACCAAGCATCAACTCTTCTTTATCTAGAAGGGATATTCCCTGATATACAGCTGCCAACCCCATTCGGAAGTATGGTTCCTAAATGAGCTTTCATCGCTTCTCCCTCACCACAAACGAGATTCATTTGAGGAGTTTCCAGTACATTAACCATTTCAAGAAGTATTTAATTTACTAAGCTACTGCTATTCTTTTTCTCAGAGAAGGTATTCACTGATATACAGTTACCTACCCTGTATGTTCATAAAGTTCCTAAATGAGCTTTCATCTCTCTTCCCTCACCACAAACCAGATTGTATTGAGGAGTTCCAGTACATTAACCTTCCCACGAACTACTTACCTTAACAAGGAACAGCTGTTCTTAATCTAGAAGGGATATTCCCTGATATACAACTGCCCACCCCGTTCGTAAATGTAGTTCCTAAATGAGCTTTCATCTCTCTTCCCTGACCACCAACCAGATTCTTTTGAGGAGTTTCCAGTACATTAACCATTCTAAGTAGTACTTATTTTACTAAGCTACTACTATTCTTATTCTCAGAGGAGATATTTACTGATAAACAGTTACATACCCTGTATGTTCATGTAGTAACTAAATGAGCTTTCTTCTCTCTTCCCTCACCACAAAACAGATCCTATTCAGGAGTTTCCAGTACATTAACCTTTCCACCAACTACTTACCTTAACAAGGAACAGCTGTTCTTTTTTTTTAAAGTTTTTATTATAAAACTGATATACATAGAGGTTACACTTTCACACGTTAGTCTTTGGATACATTTCTTGTACTGTTTGTTACTTCGTTCCTCATACCCCCTCCCCCTCCCACTGTCCCCCCCTGAGGTGTTCATTTCACTTACACCAAACAGTTTCGCAAGTATTGCTTTTGTTGTTGTTTCTCGTATTTTACCCTTTGTCTCTCAATTTTGGTATTCCCTTTGAATTTCCTAATTCTCATACCAGTACACACTGTTTCCCACACACTCAGATAAGATTACAGACATGGTGTAGATACAATCACAAGAAGGTGATACACGAACATCATCAATAGTAGAAACTACAGATACACATGGGATGTTGAAAGTAGTTTCAACTCTGATATAACAATCATTTTCATAAAATGGAGTTCATTTCACTTACATCATCTTATGGGATCATAAGGGTCTAGCTAATGGGCTCTTGTGATCCTCTGCTCTAACTTACCTAAACCTGTACTAATTATTCCCAATAACGGAGTCCTTCTATTTCCTCACAAATGGGGCAATGTCATTCTTTCTGATAGAGGCATAAAATTCCATTGTGTATATGTACCACATTTTCCTGATCCATTCATCTATGAAGGGGCATCTGGGTTGGTTCCAGCTTCTCGCTATGACAAATTGCGCTGCAATGGACAGTGTTGTGCTGGTGCCTTTACTTTGATTTTGTTTGTAGTTTTTTGGATAAGTACCCAAACGTGGGGTTGCTGGGTCATAGGTGAGTTCTACATTTAGCCTTCTGAGGAATCTCCATACTGCTCGCCAGAGTGGCTGAACGAGTTTACATTTCCACCAACAATGAAGTAGGGTTCCCTTTTGCCCACATCCCCTCCAACAACTGTTATTGTTAGGTTTCTTGATATATGACATTCTTACTTGGGTGAGATGGAATCTCCATGTTGTTTTGATTTGCTTTTCCCTTATGGCCAGTGATGTAGAGCACTTTTTCATGTCTCTTGGCCATTCTCATTTCCTCATCAGAGAAGTCTCTTTGTAGGTCTTTAGCCCACTTGATTAGTGGGCTATTAGTTCTTTGCGGTTTTCTTTTGGAGGAAAGTAATTTTTTTACTTCTGCATAGGTTTTAGATATGAGGCCTTTGTCCGTTGAATGGCTCGTAAAGATCGTCTCACAGTCTGTGGGCATTATGTTTTTCTTGCAAGCTATGTCCTTTGCCGTGCAGAAGCTCTGCAGTTTGATGCAGTCCCTTTTGTCCAAACTTTCTTTGATTTGTAGCCTTTCTGGGTCTTTGTTCAGGAAGTTCTGTCCTGCGCCAAGGAGCCCAAGTGTTTCTCCTACTTCTTCCTTTAGTGTTTTCAGGGTGTCTGTTTTGATTTCGAGGTCTTTAATCCATTTGGAATTGATTTTGGTGCAGGGTGATATATAAGGATCTTGTTTTAGTTTGTTGCATGTGTTGAGCCAGTTTTTCCATCACAATTTGTTAAAGAGGTTGTCTTTCTTCCAAACTATTGTCTTAGCCCCTTTATCAAAGATTAAGTAGGCGTAGTTCTGTGGGTTCTTTCCCGGGTCTTCAATTCTGTTCCATTGGTCTTCAGACCTGTACCGGTGCCAATACCAAGCTGTTTTTATTATTAAAGCTTTATAATACAGCTTGAAGTTGGATATTGTAATTCCTCCAGCACTGTTCTTTCTGCTTAGGATTGTTATTGCTATTCGAGGTCTTTTATTGTTCCATATGAATTTCTGGATTGCTTCCTCTATTTCATCAAAAAATGGTGTTGGGATATTAATGGGTATTGCATTTAATTTGTAGATAGCTTTTGGCAATATTGCCATTTTGATTATATTAATCCTCCCAATCCAGGAGCAGGGGAGGTTTTTCCATTTCCTTAGTTCTGTCTTAATTTCGTTTTTCTAGGTTTTAAAGTTCTCCTCAAAGAGGTCTTTCACTTCTTTGGTTAAGGTTACTCCTAGGTATTTTATGTTTTTGCAGGCTATTGCAAAGAGGGTTGCTTTCCTGATATCAGCCTCGGTCTTCGGGTCGTTATCATACAGAAAGGCCATAGATTTTTGAAGTTTTATTTTATATCCTGCAACTTTGCCAAAGTTGTGGATCAGCTCTAGTAGCTTTGGGGTAGATTCTATGGGATTCTTTAGGTATAGGATCATGTCATCTGCGAAGAGAGAGAGTTTAACTTCATCTTTACCTACTTGGATCCCCTTTATATTTTCTTCTTGCCTGATTGCTCTGGCTAGCAATTCTAGTACTATGTTGAAGAGCAGGGGAGAGAGTGGACATCCCTGCCTTGTTCCTGATTTTAAAGGGAATGGCTTTAGTTTTTCACCATTTAGAGTTATGCTTGCTGTTGGTTTGTCATAAACTGCCTTGATTATATTCAGGAATGTTCCCTGGAATCCCAGTTTTTCCAGGGCTTTTAGCATTAATTTGTGGTGGATTTTATCAAACGCTTTTTCCGCATCCAGAGATAAAGTCATGTAGTTCTTTAGCTTGCTCCTGTTGATGTGGTGGATTACATTAATTGACTTGCGTATATTAAACCAGCTTTGCATCCCTGGGATGAATCCAGTTTGATCGTGGTGTATGATTTTTTTGATGACCTGTTGAAGTCGATTGGCCAGAATTTTGTTGAGAATTTTTGCGTCTATGTTCATCAGGAAGATCGGTGTATAGTCCTCTTTCCTTGATGAGTCCCTGCCTGGTTTTGGGATGAGGGTTATACTGGCTTCATAGAATGAGTCTGGAAGTGAACGTTCTCTTTCAATTTCATTGAAGAGTTTGAGAAATATTGGTGTGAGTTCTGTTTTGAAGGTCTTGTAGAATTCTGCCGTGAATCCGTCTGGACCTGGGCTTTTCTTGGAAGGGAGATCATTTATTGCCGTTTCTATTTCAATACTGGATATGGGTCTGTTTAGGAGGTTTAAATCTTCATGGTTGCGTTTGGGGATATGAATTTTTTTCTAGGAAATCGTCCATTTCTTCCAAGTTCTCGAATTTGTTGGCATAAAGGTTTGCAAAATAGTCCCTTATTATTTTCTGAATTTCGGTTATTTCTGTGGTGATGTTACCTGTTTTATCTCTTATCTTGTTCATTTGAGCGTGCTGCCTTTGTCTTTTGGTCAGGTTTGCCAGAGGTCTGTCTATCTTGTTGATTTTTTCAAAGAACCAAATCTTTGTTTTGTTGATTCTTTTGATGGTTTTTTTCGTCTCTAATTGATTTATTTCTGATTTGATTTTAATTATTTGCTTCCATCTATTGACTTGGGGTTTAGCTTGTTGTTCTATGTCAAGGAAATTTAGGTGGTTCTTTAAATTATTGAGTTGCTGTTTCTCAAGTTTGTTGATGTTTGCACTCAGAGATATAAATTTTCCTCTGAGTACTGCCTTTGCTGTGTCCCAAAGGAGCTGGTACTTTGTGTCCTCAACTTGGTTGAATTCCATAAACATTTGAATTTCCGTTTTATTTTCTTCAGTGACACTGTGATGGTTCAGCAGTGTGTTGTTTAGTCTCCATGTATTGTAGCAATTTCTGTGGTGGATGTTTGAGTTGAGCTCTAATTTTATTCCATTGTGGTCTGAGAGAATGCAGGGAATGGTTTTGATACTTCTGAATTTGTACAGTTTGCTTTGTGCCCTAAGATGTGATCTATTTTGGAGAATGTTCCATGTGCTGCTGAAAAGAATGTGTATTCTGTCCTTGCTGGATGTAATATTCTGTAGATTTCGATTAAGTCTAGTTGGTCTTTGCAATTGTTTAGTTCTGTGGTTTCTTTGTTCAGTTTTTGGCGTGTTGATCTGTCCAGAGGTGATAGTGGAGTGTTAAAGTCCCCATCTATCAATGTGTTTGGGTATATTAGTGATTTTAGAGCCAGAAGTCTTTGTTTGATGAAGTTGGGTGCTCCTGCATTTGGTGTGTAGATATATAGAATGGTTATTTCTTCCTGTAGTTGAGACACTTTTACTAGTATGTAGTAACCTTCTTTGTCTCTTCTTACCTTTTCTAATTTGAAGTCAATTTTGTCTGATACTAGGATTGCAAATCCAGCCTGCATATGGGGGCCATTTTCTTGATAGATATAACTCCATCTTTCGCTTTTAGAATATGTTTATTTTGTTGGATAGATGTGTCTCTTGGAGGCAGCAGAAAGATGGATATTGACGAGTTTCCAGTAAAATAACCATTTCAAGAAGTACTTAGTTTACTAAGCTACTGCTATGCTTATTCTCAGAGGAGATATTTACTGATATACAGTTACCTACCCTGTACGTTCATGTGTTCCCTAATTGATCTTTCAACTCACTTCGCTCACCACAAAGCAGATTCTATTGAGGCGTTTCCAGTACATTAAACTTTTCATTAACTACTTACCGTAACAAGGAACAGCTGTTCTTAATCTAGAAAGGATATTCCCTGATTTACAGCTGCCAACCCCGTTCGAATTGATGTTCCTAAGTGAGCATTCATCTCTCCTCC
Source organism: Perognathus longimembris pacificus (assembly GCF_023159225.1). Lineage (NCBI taxonomy): Eukaryota > Metazoa > Chordata > Mammalia > Rodentia > Heteromyidae > Perognathus > Perognathus longimembris. Next base: position 69,595,787 of record NC_063188.1, on the reverse strand, counting down.
CTCACCACAAACGAGATTCTTTTGAGGAGTTTCCAGTACATTATCCATTCCAAGAAATACTTAATTTACCAAGCTACTGCTATTCTTAATCTCAGAGGAGATATTTACTGATACACAGTTACCTACCCTGTATGTTCATGTAGTTCTTAAATGAGCTTTTATCTCTCTTCCCTCACCACAAAACAGACTCTTTTGTGGAGTTTCCAGTACAATAACCATTCCAAGAAGTACTTAATTTACTAAGCTACTGCTATTCTTATTCAGAGAGGAGATATTTACTGATATACAGTAACCTACCCTGTATGTTCATGTAGTTCCTAAATGAACTTTCATCTCTCTTCCCTCACCACAAAGCAGATTCTATTGTGGAATTTCCAGTACATTAACCTTTCCACAAACTACTTACCTTAAGAAGTAACAGCTGTTCTTAATCTAGAAGGGATATTCCCTGATATACAGTTGTCAAACCCGTTAGTAAGTGTAGTTTCTAAATGTGCTTTCATCTCTCTTCCCTCAACACGAACAAGATTCTTTTGAGGAATTTCCAGTACATTCAACATTCCAAGAAGTACTTAATGTACTGAGCTACTGCTATTCTTATTCTCAGAGGAGATATTTACTGATATACAGTTACCTTCATTGTATGTTCAAGTAGTTTATAAATGAACATTAATCTCTCGTCCCTAACGACCACCCAGGTTCTTTTGAGGACTTTTCAGTACATTAACCATTTAAAGAAGTACTTAATTTAGTAAGTTACTGCTATTTTTATTCTCAGAGGAGATATTTACTGGTATACAGTTACCTATTCTGTATGTTCATGTAGTTCCTAAATGGCTTTCATCTATCTTCCTTCACCACACAGCAGATTCTATTGAGGATTTTCCAGTACATTAACCTTTCCAAGAACTATGTACCTTAGCAAGGAACAGCTGTTCTTTATCTAGAAGGCATATTCCCTGATATACTGCTGAAAACCCATGCGTAAGAGTATTTCCTAAATGAGCTTTCATCTCTGTTCCCTCACCACCAACCAGATTCCTTTGCGGATTTTCCAGTACATTAACCATTCCACGAAGTACGTAATTTACTAAGGTACTGCTATTCTTATTCTCAGAGGAGGTATTTACAGATATACAGTTACATATCCTGTATGTTCATGTAGTTCCTAAAAGAGATTTCATCTCTCTTGCCTCAACAAAAAGCAGAATCTATTGAGTAGTTTCCAGTAACTTAACCTTTCCACGAACTACTTACCTTAACAAGGAACAGCTGTTCTTAATCGAGAAGTGATATTCCCTGATATACAGCTGCCAACCCCGTTCGTCAGTCTAGTTCCTAAATAAGCTTTCATGTCTATTCCCTGACCAACAACCAGATTCTTTTGAGGAGTTACCTGTACATTAACCACTCCAAGAAGTACTTAATTTACTTAGCTACTGCTATTCTTATTCTCAGAGGAGATATTTACTGATATAGAGTTACCTACCCTGTATATTCTTGTAGTTCCTAAATGAGCTTTCATCTCCCTTCCCTCACCACAAAGCAGATTCTATTGTGGAGTTTCCAGTACATTAACCTTTCCACGAACTACTTACCTTAAGAAGTAACAGCTTTTCTTAATCTAGAAGGGATATTCCCTGATATACAGCTGCCAACCCCGTTTGTTAGTGTAGTTCCTAAATGAGCATTCATCTCTCTTCCCTCACCAACAATCAGATTCTTTTGAGGAGTTTCCAGTACATTACCCATTCCAAGAAGTACTTAATTTACCAAACTACTGCTATTCTTATACTTAGAGGAGATATTTACTGATATAGAGATACCTACCCTATTTGTTCATATACTTCCTAGATGAGCTTTCATCTCTCTTCCCTAAATAACAACCACATTCTTTTGAGGAGTTTTTCGTACATTATCCATTCCAAGAATTACTTAATTTACTAAGCTACTGCTATTCTTATTCTCAGAGGAGATATTTACTGATGTACAGTTACCTACCCTGTATATTCATGTAGTACCTAAATGAACTTTAATCTCTCTTCCCTCAACACCAACCAGATTATTTTGAGGAGTTTCCAGTACATTAACCATTCCAAGAAGTACTTAATTTACTAAGCTACTGCTTTCCTTATTCTCTGAGGAGATATTTGCTGATATACAGTTACCTACCATGTATGTTCATGTCGTTCCTAAATGAGCTTTCATCTCTCTTCCCTCACCACAAAGCAGAATCTTTTGAGGAGTTTCTAGTACAGTAACCTTTTCACGAACTACTGACCTTAACAAGGAACAGCTGTTGTTAATCTAGAAGTGATATTCCATGATACACACCTGCCAACCCCGTTTTTGTTTGTAGTTCTTAAATGAGCTTTCATCTTTCTTCCCTCACCAGCAACCAGAATCTTTTGAGGAGTTTGCAGTACATTACCCATTCCAGGAAGTGCTTAATTTACTAAGCTAATGGTATTCTTATACGCAGAGGAGATATTTACTGATATACAGTTACCTACCCTGTATGTTCATGTAGTTCCTAAGTGAGCTTTCATCTCTCTTCCCTCACCACCAACCAGATTCTTTTGCGGAGTTGACAGTACATTACCCATTCCAGGAAGTTCTTAATTTACTAAGCTAATGGTATTCTTATAGGCAGAGGAGATATTTACTGATATACAGTTACCAACCCTGTGTGATCATATAGATACTAAATGAGCTTTCATCTCTCTTCCCTTAACACCATCCAGATTCTTTTGTGGAGTTTCCAGTACATCAACCATTCCAAGAAGTACTTAATTTACCAAACTACTGCTATTCTTATACTTAGAGGAGATATTTACTGATATACAGTTACCTACCCTGAATGTTCATGTAGTTCCTACGTGCTTTCATCTCTCTTCCCTCACCACCAACCAGATTCTTTTAAGGAGTTTCTAGTACATTAACCATTCCAAGAAGTACTTAATTTACTTAGCTACTGCTATTCTTATTCTCAGAGGAGACATTTACTGATATACAGTTACCTACAATATATGACCATATACTTCCTTGATGAGCTTTCATCTCTCTTCCCTAAACATCAACCAGATGCTTTTGAGGAGTTTTTAGTACATTAACCATTCCAAGAAGTACTTAATTTAGTAAGATACTGCTATTCTTATTCTCAGAGGAGTTATTTACTGATATAAAATTACATACCCTGTATGTTCATGTTGTTCCTAAATGAGCTTTCATCTATCTTCCATCACCAACAACCAGATTCTTTTGAGGATTTTCCAGAACATTAAGCATTCCAAGAAGTACTTCATTTTCTAAGCTACTGCTATTCTTATTCTCAGAGGAGATATTTACTGATATACAGTTCCCTACCATGTATGTTCATGTAGTTCCTAAATGAGCTTTCTGCTCTCTTCCCACACCTCAAACCAGATTCTTTTGAGTAATTTCCAGTACATTCACAATTCCAAGAAATACTTCATGTACCGAGCTACTGCTATTCTTATTCCCAGAGGAGATATTTATTAATATACAGTTAACTACCCTGTATGTTCATGTTGTTTATAAATGAACTTTAATCTCTCTTCCCTAACCACCACCGAGATTCTTTTGAGGAGTTTCCAGTACATTAACCATTTAAAGAAGTACTTAATTTAGTAAGCTACTGCTATTCTTATTCTCAGAGGAGATATTTACTGATATACAGTTACCTACTCTTTATGTTTAAGTACTTCCTAAATGAGCTTTCATCTCTCTTCCCTCACCACAAAGCAGATTCTATTGAGGAGTTTACAGTACAATCACCTTTCCACGTATTACTTACATTAACAAGGAACAGATGTTCTTAATCTAGAAGGGATATTCTCTGATATACAGCTGCCAATTCCGTTCATAAGAGTAGTTCCTAAATGAGCTTTCATCTCGCTTCCCTCACCACCAACCAGATTCTTTTGTGCATTTTCCTGTACATTAACCATTCTAAGAAGTACTTAATTTTCTAAGCTACTTCTATTCTTATTCTCAGAAGAGATATTTACTGATATACAGTTACCTATCCTGTATGTTTATGTAGTTCCTAAATGAGATTACATCTCTCTTCCTTCAACACAAACCAGAATCTATTGAGTAGTTTCCAGTACCGTAACCTTTCCACGAACTACTTACCTTAAGAAGGAACAGCTGTTCTTAATCTACAAGTGACATTCCCAGCTATACTGCTTCCAAACCTGTTCGTAAGTGTATTTTTTAATGATTTTTCATGTCTCATTCCACACCACGAACCAGATTCTGTTTAGGAGTTACCTGCACATTAACCATTCCAAGAAGTACTTAATTTGCTAAGCTACTGCTATTCTTATTCTCAGAGGAGAAATTTACTGGTATACAGTTACCTACCCTGTATATTCTTGTAGTTCCTAAATGAGGTTTCAGCTCTCTTCCCTCACCACAAAGCAGATTGTATTCCTGAGTTTCCAGTACATTAACCTTTCAATGAACTACTTACCTTGACAAGTAACAGCTGTTCTTAATCTAGAAGGGACATTCCCTGACATCAAGCTGCCAACCCCATTCGTAAGTGTAGTTCCTAAATGAGCATTCATCTCTCTTCCCTCACCACAAAGCAGATTCTATTGAGGAGTTTACACTACATTAAACTTCCCACGAACTACTTACCTTAACAAGGAACAGCTGTTCTTAATCTCGAATGGTTATTCCCTGACATACAGCAGCCAAACCCGACCGTAAGTGTGGTTTTTAAATGAGCTTTCAACTCTCTTCCCTCACCACGAAGCAGATTCTATTGCGGAGTTTCCAGTACATTAAACTTTCCGCGAACTACTTACCTTAACAAGCAACAGCTGCTTTTAATCCAGAAGGGATATTCCCTGATATACAGCTGTCAACCCCGTTAGTAATTGTAGTTCCCAAGTGAGCTTTCATGTCTCTACCCTCACCACCAACCAGATTCTTTTGAGGAGTTTCCAGTACATTAACCATTCCAAGAAGTCGTTAATTTGCTAAACTACTGCTATACATATTCTCAGAGGAGATATTTACTGATATACACTTACCTACACTGTATGTTCATGTAGTTCCTAAATGTGCTGTCATGTCTCCTCCCTCAACACAAAGCAGATTCTATTCAGGAGTTTCCAGTACAATAACCTTTCCACAAACTAATTACCTTAATAAGGAACAGCTGTTCTTAATCTCAAAGGGATATTCCCTGATATACTGCTTCCAACCCCGTTCATCAGTTTAGTTCCTAAATGAGCTTTCATCTGTCTTCCCTCACCACCAACAAGATTCTTTTGAGGAATTTCAAGTACATTAACCTTTCCAAGAAGTACTTAGTTTAGTAAGCTACTGCTATTCATATTCTCAAGGAGATATTTACTGATATAGTTACCTACCCTGTCTGTTCATGTATTTCCTAAATGAGCTTTCATCTCTCGTCCCTCAGCACCTACCATATTCTTTTATGGAGTTTCCAGTTCATTAACCATTCCAAGGCGTCCTTAATTTACTAAGCTACTGCTATTCTTATTCTCAGAGGGGATATTAACTGATATACAGTTACCTACCCTGTATATTCATGTAGTTCCTAAATGAGCTTTCATCTCTCTTCCTGCACCACAAAGCAGACTCTATTGAGGAGTTTCCAGTACATTAGCATTTTCCACGAAGTACTTACCATAACAGGGGATAGCTGTTCTTAATCTAGAATGGACATTCCCTGACATCAAGCTGCCAACCCCATTCGTAACTGTAGTTCATAAATGAACTTTCTTCTCTCTTCCCTCACCACAAAGCAGATTCTATTGAGGAGTTTACACTACATTAAACTTCCCACGAACTACTTACCTTAACAAGGAACAGCTGTTCTTAATCTAGAATGGTTATTCCCTGACATAAAGCTCCAACCCCGTTCGTAAGTGTAGTTCTTAAATGATCTTTCATCTCTCTTCCCTCACCACCAATCAGATTCTTTTGAGGAGTTTCCAGTACACTAACCATTCCAAGAAGTAATTAATTTACTAAGCTACTGCTATTCATATTGTCAGAGGAGATATTTACTGATATACAGTTACATACCCTGTATGTTCATGTAGTTCCTAAATGAGCTTTCATCTCTCTTCCCTCATCACAAAGCAGATTCTATTGAGGAGTTTCCAGTACATTAACCTTTCCACGAACTACTTACTTTAACAAGTAACAGATGTTGGTAATCTATTAGGTATTTTCCCTGATATAAACCTGCCAACCACGTTCCTAAGTGTAGTTCCTAAATAAGCTATCATCTCCCTTCCTCACCAACAACCAGATTCTTTTGAGGAGTTTCCAGTAGATTCACCATTCCAAGAAGTATTTAATTTACTAAGCTTCTGCTATTCTTATTTTCAGAGGAGATATTTACTGATATACAGTTTCCTACCCTGTAAGTTCATGTAGTTCCTAAATGAGATTTCATTTCCTTTCCCACACCACGAAGCAGATTCTATGGGGCAGTTTCCAGTACATTAACCATTCCAAGAATTTTTTAATGTACTAAGCTACTGCTATTCTTATTCTCAGAGGAGATATTCACTGACATACAGGTACCTACCCTCTATGTTCTTGCAGTTCCTAAATGAGCTTTCATCTCTCTTCTCTCACCACCAACCAGATTTTTTGAGGAGTTTCTAGTACATTAACCATTCCCAGATGTACTTAATCTTCTAAGCAATGCTATTCTTATTCTCAAAGGAGATATTTACTGATATGCAGTTACATACCTTGTATGTTAAGGTAGTTACTAAATGAGATTTCATATCTCTTCCTTGACCACAAAAAGCAGATTCTATTGAGGAGTTTCCAGTACATTAACCTCTCCTCGAACTACTTACCTTAACAAGGAACAGCTGTTATTAATCTAGAAGGGATATTCCCTGAAATACAGCTGCCAACCCCCTTGTTAAGTGTAGTTCCTAAATGAGCTTTCTTCACTCTTCCCTCACCACCAGCCAGATTCTTTTGAGGAGTTTTCAGTACATTACCATTCGAAGAAGTACTTAATTTACGAAGCTACTGCTATATTTTTTAGAGGAGATATTTACTGATATACATTTACCTACCCTGTATGTTCATGTAGTTCCTAAATGAGCTTTCTTCTCACTTCCCTAACCGCAAAGCAGATTCTATTGAGGAGTTTCCAGTACATTAACCTTTCCACGACTACTTACCTTAACAAGAAAAAGCTTTTCTTAATCTAGAATGGATATTCCCTGATGTACAGCTGCCAACCCCGTTCTTATGTGCAGTTCCTAAATGACCTTTCATCTCTGTTCCCTCACCACCAACCAGATTCTTTTGAGGAGTTTTCAGTACATTAACGATTACAAGAAGTACTTACTTTACGAAGCTACTGCTATTCTTATTCTCAGAGGAGATATTCACTGATATACACTTACCTACCCTGTATATTTATGTAGTTCATAAATGAGCTCTCATCTCTCTACCCTCGAAAGCAACCAGCTTCTTTTGAGGAGTTTCCAGTACATTAACCATTCCAAGAAGTACTTAATTTACAAATCTACTGCTAATCTTGTTCTCAGATGAGATATTTACATATATACAGTTACCTACCCTATATGTTCATGTAGTTCCTAAATGAGCTTTAATCTCTCTTTCCTCACCACCAACCCGATTCTTTTGAGGAGTTTCCAGTACCTTAACCATTCCAAGAAGAACTTAATTTACTATGCTACTGCTATTCTTATTCTCAGAGGAGATATTTACTGATATACAGTTACCTACCCTGTATGTTCATGTAGTTCCTAAAGTAGCTTTCATCTCTCTTCCCTCACAACCAACCCGATTCTTGTGAGGATTTTCCAGTACATTAACCGTTCCAAGAAATACTTAGTTTAGTAAGCTATTGCTATTCTTATTCTCAGAGGAGATATTTACTGATATACTGTTACCTACTCTGTATGTTCATGTATTTCCTAAATGAGCTTTCATCTCTTTTCCCTCATCACCAACCAGAATCTTTTGAGGAGTTTCCAGTACATTAACCATTCCAAGAAATATTTAATTTACTAAGCTACTGCTATTTTCATTCTCAGAGGAGAAATTTACTGATATACAGTTACCTAAGCTGTATGTTCATGTAGTTCCTAAATGAATTTCATCTCTCTTCCTTCACCACAAAGAAGTTTCTATTGAGGAGTTTCCAGTACATTAACCTTTCCACGAACTACTTAACTTAACAAGGAACAGCTGTTCGTAATCTAGAAGGGAAATTCCCTGACCTACAGGTGCCAATCCCGTTCGTAAGTGTCGTTCGTAAATGAGTTTTCATCTCTCCTCCTTCACCACAAAGCAGATTCTATTGAGGAGGTTCCAGTACATTAACCTTTCCCGGAACTACATACCTTAACAAGGAACAGCTGTTCTTAATCTAGAAGGGATATTCCCTGATATACAGTTACCAACCCAATTCGTAATTGAATTTCCTAAAAGAGATTTCATCTCTCTTCCCTCACTAAAAACCAGATTCTTTTGAGGAGTTCCCAGTACATTAAGCATTCCAAGAAGTACTTACAGTTACTTACGCAGTACGTTCCTGTAGTTCCTATAATCGCTGTTTTCTCTCTTTTTTTTTTTTTTTGGCCAGTCCTGGGCCTTGAACTCAGGGCCTGAGTACTGTCCCTGGCTTATTCCCGCTCAAGGCTAGCACTCTGCCACTTGAGCCACAGCGCCACTTCTGGCCGTTTTCTGTATATGTGGTGCTGGGGAATCGAACCTAGGGCCTCGTGTATCCGAGGCAGGCACTCTTGCCACTAGGCTATATCCCCAGCCCGCTGTTTTCTCTCTTGCCTCACCACAAAGCAGATTCTTTGAGGTGATTCCAGTACAGTAACAATTCAAAGAAGTACTTAATTTACTAAGCTACTGCTATTATTAGTCTCAGATGACATTTACTGATATACAGTTACCTACCCAGTATGTTCATGTAATTCCTAAAATTGATTTTTTCTCTCTTACCTCACCACAAAGCAGATTATTTTTGGAGTTTAAAGTACATTCACCTTTCCACGAACTCCTTACCTTAACAAGCAAGAGCTGTTCGTATTATCAGAAGGGATATTGCCTGATATACAGCTGCCTACCCCATTCGTATGTGTAGTTCATAATGAGCTTTTTTCTCTCTTCCCTCACCACAAATCAGAGTGATCTGAGGAGTTTCCCGTACATTACTGTTTACTCGATCTAATTACCTTAACATGCTCCAGCTGTTCTTATTCTCAGAAGGGATACGCCCTGATATACAGCTGCCTACCACCTTCGTAAGTGTAGGTCCTAAATGAGCTTTTTTCTCTGTTCCCTCACCACAAAGCAGATTCTTGTGAGGAGTTTCCAGTACATTAACCTTTGCACGGAATACTTACCTTAACAAGCGACAGCTGTTTTTATAATCGGAAGGGATATTGCCTGATATACAGCTGCATACCACCTTCGTAAGTGTAGTTCCTAAAGGAGCTTTTATCTCTCTTCCCTCACCAAAAAGCAGATTCTTTGGAAGAATTTCCAGTACATTACCCATATCAGGAAGTACTTAATTTACTAAGCTACTGCTATTCTTATTCTCAGGGGAGATATTTATTAATAAACAGCTACCTACCTAGTATGTTCATGTCATTCCTAAATGAGCTTTTATCTCTCTTCCCTCACCACAAATCAGAGTCTTTTGAGGAGTTTCCAGAACATTAACTTTTCCTCCATCTAATTACCTTAACAAGCTCCCGCTGTTCTTATTCTCTGAAGGTAAACTCCCTGATATACAGCTGCCTACAACCTTCGTAAGTGTAGGTCTTAATGAGCTTTTTTCTCTGTTTTCTCACCACAAAGCAGATTCTTGTGAGGAGTTCCCAGTACAGTAACCTTTCCACAAACTACTTACCTTAAAAAGCTCCAGCTGTTCTTATTCTCAGAATGGATACTCCCTGATATACAGCTCCCTAACACCTTCGTAAGTGTGGTTCCTAAATGAGCTTTTTACTCTGTTCCCTCACCACAAACAGATTCCTTTGAGGAGTCTCCAGTACAATAACAATACCAGGAAGTACTTGATTTACTAAGCTACTGCTATTCACATTCTCAGGGGAGATATTTACTGATGAACAGCTACCTACCCAGTATGTTCATGTCGGTCCTAAATGAGCTTTTATTTCTCTTCCCTCACCACAAATCAGATTCTTCTGAGGACTTCCTAGTACATTAACCTTTCTTCGATCTAAATACCTTAACAGGCTCCAGCTGTTCTTATTTTCAGAAGGGATACTCCCTGATATACAGCTGCCTACCACCTTCGTAAGTGTAGGTCTTAATGAGCTTTTTTCTCTGTTTTCTCACCACAAAGCAGATTCTTGTGAGGAGTTTCCAATACAGTAACCATTACACAATCTACTTACCTTAACAAGCTCCAGCTGTTCTTATTCTCAGAAGGGATACTCCCTGATATACAGCTGCCTACCTCCTTCGTAATTGTAGGTCCTAAATGAGCTTTTTTCTCTCTTCCCTCACCACAAAGGAGATTCTTTTGAGGAGTCTCCAGTACATTAACCATTCCCGGCCGTACTTAGTTTACAAATCTACTGCTATTCTCATTTTCCGGGAAGATATTTACTGATAAACAGCTACCTACCCAGTATGTTCTTGTCATTCCCAAATGAGGTTTTATCTCTGTTCCCTCACCACACATCAGATTCTTTTGAGAGGTTTCCAGTACATTAACCTTTCCTCGATCCAATTACTTTAACAAGCTCCAGCTGTTCTTATTCTCAGAAGGGTTACTCCCTGATATACAGCTGCCTACCACCTTCGTAAGTGTAGTTCCTAAATGAGCTTTTTTCTCTGTTCCCTCACCACAAAGCAGATTCTTGTGAGGAGTTTCCAGTACATTAACCTTTCATTGAAGTAATTACCTTCACAATCTCCAGATGTTCTTATCCTCAGAAGGGATACTCCCTGATATACAGCTGCATATCACCTTCGTAAGTGAAGTTCTTAAATGAGCTTTTTACTCTGTTACCTCAACACAAAGCAGATTCTTTTGAGGAGTCTCCACTACAAAACCCATACCAAGAAATACTTAATTTACTAAGGTACTGCTATTCTTATTCTCAGTTTAGATATTTACTGATCAACAGCTCCCTATCCAGTATGTTCATTTTGTTCCTAAATGAGCATCTATCTCTCTTCGCTCACGACACATCAGATTCTTTTGAGGAGTTTCCAGTACATTAACCTTTCCACGAACTACTTACCATAACAAGCAACAGCCGTTCTTATTCTCAGAAGGGATATTCCGTGATATACAGCTGCCAACCACCTTTGTAAGTGTAGTTCGTAAATGAGCTTTTTTCTCTATTCCATCACCACAAAGCAGATTCTTGTGAGGATTTTCCAGTACATTAACCTTTCCTCGAACTACTTACATTAACAAGCTCATGTTGTTCTTATTCTCAGAAGGGAAATTGCCTGATATATCGTTGCCTAACACCTTTTTAAGTGTAGTTCCTAAATGAGGTTTTATCTCTCTTCTGTCACCAAAAAGCAGATTCTTTTGAGGAGTTTCCAGTACATTAACCATACCAGGCAGTACTTAATTTACTATGCTACTGCTATTCTCATTCTCAGTTGAGATATTTACTGATAAACAGCTACCTACCCAGTATGTTCATGTCATTCTTAAATCAGGTTTTATCTCTGTTCCCTCACCACACATCAGATTCTTTTGAGGAGTTTCGAGTACATTACCCTTTCCTAGGACTTATTACCTTAACAAGATCTAGCTCTTTTTATTCTCAGAAGGGATGCTCCCTGATATACAGCTGTTGTTACTAAATGAGATTTTTTTTCTCTGTTCCCGCACCACAAAGCAGATTCTTTTTAGGATTCTACGGTACAATAACCATACCAGGAAGTACTTAATTTACTAAGCTACTGCTATTCTTATTCTCAGTGGAGATATTTATGGATAAACTGCTACCTACCCAGTATGTTCTTGTTGTTCCTATAAGAGCTTTTATTTCTCTTCCCTCACCACAAATCAGATTCTTCTGAGCAGTTTCCTGTGCATTAAACTTTCCTCGATCTAATTACCTTAACATGCTCCAGCTGTTCTTATTCTCCGAAGGGATGTTGCCTGATATAGAGCTGCCAACCCCCTTCTTATGTGTAGTTCCTAAATGAGGTTTTATCTCTCTTCCTTCACCAGAAAGCAGATTCTTTTGAGTAGTTTCCAGTACATTAACCATATCAGGCAGTACTTAATTTACTAAGCTACTGCTATTATTATTCTCAGGGGAGATATTTACTGATAAATAACTACCTACCCAGTATGTTCTTTTCGGTCCTAAATGAGCTCCTTTGTCTCTTCCCTAACCACAAATCAGATTCTTCTGAGTTATTTCCAGAACATTAACATTTCCTCGATCTAATTACCTTACCATGCTCCAGCGGTTCTTATTCTCAGAAGGGATACTCCATGATATAGAGCTGTCTACCACCTTCGTAAGTGTAGTTCATAAATGAGCTTTTTTCTCTGTTCTATCACCACAAAGCAGATCCTTGTGAGGAGTTTCCAGTACATTAACCTTTCCACGAACTACTTACCTTAAGAAGCAACAGCTGTTCTTACAATCAGAAGGGATATTGCCTCATATACAGCTGCCTACCACCTTCGTAAGTGTAGATCCTAAATGAGCATTTATCTCTCTGCCCTCACCGAAAAGCAGATTCTTTTGAGGAATTTCCAGTACATTACCCATACCAGGAAGTACTTAATTTACTAAGCTACTGCTATTCTTATTCTCAGAGGAAATATTTACTTATAAACAGCTACCTACCCAGTATGTTCATGTCATTCCTAAATGAGCTTTTATCTCTCTTCCCTCACCACTAATCAGATTCTTGTGAGGAGTTTCCAGTACATTAACCTTTCCACGAACTACTTACCTTAAACAAGCAACAGCTGTTCTCATAATTAGAAGGGATATTGCCTGATATACAGCAGCCTCCTACTTTCCTATGTGTAGTGCCGAAATGAGCTTTTATCTCTCTTCCCTCACTACAAATCAGAGTTTTCTGAGGAGTTTACCGTACATTAACCTTTGCTCGATCTAATTACCTTCACATGCTCCAGCTGTTCTTCTTCTCAGAAAGGATACTCCTGATATACACCTGCCTACCACCTTTGTAAGTGTAGGTCCTAAATGAGCTTTTTTCTCTGTTCCCTCACGACAAAGCAAATTCTTGTGAGGTTTTTCCAGTACATTAATCTTTCCACGAACTACTTACCTTAAACAAGCAACAGCTGTTGTTATAATTAGAAGAGATATTGCCTGATATACAGCTGCCTACCACCTTCATAAGTGTAGTTCCTAAATGAGCTTTTATCTCTCTTCCCTCACCAAAAAGCAGATACTTTTGAGGAATTTCCAGTACAAAACCCATACCAGGAAGTTCTTAATTTAATAAGCTACTGCTGTTCTTATTCTCAGGGGAGATATTTACTAATAAGCAGCTACATACCCAGTATGCTCATGTCATTAATTAATGAGCTTTCATCTCTCTTCCCTCACCACAAATCAGATTCATTTGAGGAGTTTCCGTACATTAACCTTTCCTAGATCTAATTACATAAACAAGCTCCAGCTGTTCCTATTCTCAGAAGGGATACTCCCTGATATACCGCTGCCTACCACCTTCATAAGTGTAGTTCCTAAATGAGCTTCTATCTCTCTTCCCTTACCAAAAAGCAGATACTTTTGAGGAATTTCCAGTACAAAACCCATACCAGGAAGTACTTAATTTTCTAAGCTACTGCTTTTCTTATTTCAGTGGAGATATTTCCTGATAAACAGCTACATACCCAGTATGTTCATATTGTTCCTAAATGAGATTTTATCTCTCTTCCCTCACCACAAATCAGATTCTTCTGAAGAGTTTCCAGTACATTAACCTTTCCTCGATGTAATTACCTTAACAAGCTCCAGCTGTTCTTATTCTCAGAAGGGGACCTCACTGATATACTGCTGCCTACCACATTCGTAAGTATATTTCCTAAATGAGCTTTTTACTCTCTTCCCTCACCACAAAGCAGATTCTTTTGAGGAGTCTCCAGTACAATAACCATACCAGGAAGTACTTAAATTACTAAGCTACTGCTATTCTTAATCTCAGTGGAGATATTTACTGATAAACAGCTACCTACCCAGTATGTTCATGTCGTTTCTAAATGAAATTTTATCTCTTTTTCTTCACCACAAATCAGATACTTCTGAGGAGTTTCCAGTACATTAACCTTTCCTCGATCTGATTGCCTTAATAAGCTCCAACAGTTCTTATTCTCAGAAGGGATACTCCCTGATATACAGCTGCCAACCAAATTCGTAGGTGTACTTCCTAAATGAGCTTTTTTCTCTGTTCCCTCACCACAAAGCAGATTCTTGGGAGGATTTTCCAGTACAATAACCTTTCCACGATCTTCTTACCTTAACAAGCAACAGCTGTTCTTATTATCAGAAGGGATATTGCCTGATATACAGTTGCCTATCACGTTAGTATGTGTAGTTAAATGAGGTGTTATTTATCTCTTCCATTACCAAAAAGCAGATTCTTTTGAGGAGTTTCCAGTACATTAACCATACCAGGCAGTAACTAATTTACTAGGCTACTGCTATTCTCATTCTCAGGGGAGATATTTACTGATAAACAGGTACCTATCCAGTATGTTCATGTCATTCCTAACTGAGCTTTTATTTCTCTTCCCTCACCACGAATCAGAGTCTTCTGAGGAGTTTCCAGTACATTAACCTTTCCCCGATCTAATTATCTTGAAATGCTCCAGCTGTCTTATTCTCAGAAGGGGTACTTCCTGATATACAGTTTCCTACCACCTTCGTACGTGTAAGCCCTAAATGAGCTTTTTTCTCTGTTCCCTCACCACAAACAGATTCTTGTGAGGAGTTTCCAGTACAATAACCTTTCCACGAACTACTTTCCTTAACAAACAACATCTATTCTTCTAATCACAAGACATATTGCCTGATATACAGCTGCCTACCACATTCGTAAGTGTAGTTCCTAAATGAGCTTTTTACTCTCTTCTCTCACCACAAAGCAGATTCTTTTGAGGAGTCTCCAGTACAATTACCCTACCAGGAAGTACTTAATTTAATAAGCTTCTGCTATTCTTAATCTCAGTGGAGATATTAACTGATAAACAGCTACCTACCCAGTATGTGCATGTCGTTCCTAAATGAGTTTTTATCTCTCTTCCCTCACCACAAATCAGATTCTTTGAGGAGTTTCCTGTACATTAAACTTTCTTCGATCTATTTACCTTAACAAGCTCCAGCTGTTCTTATTCTCAGAAGGGATACTCCCTGATATACAGCTGCCTACCACCTTCGTAATTTTAGTTCCTAATTGAGCTTTTTTCTATGTGCCCTCAATACAAAGAAAATTCTTATGCGGAGTTTCCAGTACATTAACCTTTCCACGAACTACTTACCTTAACAAGCAACAGCTGTTCTTATTATAAGAAGGGATATTGCCTGATATACAGGTGCCTACCCCGTTCGTATGTGTAGTTCCTAAAGGAGCTTTTATCTCTCTTCCCTCAATACAAATCTTAGTCTTCTGAGGTCTTTCCAGTGCATTAACCTTTCCTTGATCTAATTACCTTAACGTGCTCCAGCTGTACTTCTTCTCAGAAGGGTTACTCCTGATATATAGCTGCCTACCACCTTCTTACGTGTAGGTACTACATGAGCTTTTTTCTCTGTTCTCTCACTACAAAGCAGATTCTTGTGAGGATTTTCCAGTACATTAACCTTTCCACGAACTACTTACCTTAACAAGCAACAGCTGTTCTTATAATCAGAAGGGATATTGCCTGACATACAGCTGCCTACCACCTCTGTAAGTGGAGTTCCTAAATGAGCTTTTATCTCTCTTCCCTCACCAAAAAGCAGATAATTTTGAGGAATTTCCAGTACATTACAAATACCAGGAAGTAGTTAATTTACTAAGCTACTGCTATTCTTATTCTCAGGGGAGATATTTACTAATAAACAGCTCCCTGCCCAGTATGTTCATGTCATTCATAAATGAGCTTTTATCGCTCTTCCCTCAGCACACATCAGATTCTTTTGAGCTGATTCCAGTACATTAACCTTTCCTCGATCTAATTACCTTAACAAGCTCCAGCTGTTCTTATTCTCAGAAGGGATACTCACTGATATACAACTGACTACGACCATCGTATGTGTAGTTCATAAATGATCTTTTTTCTCTGATCCATCACCACAAAGCAGATTCTTGTGAGGATTTTCCAGTACATTAACCTTTCCAAGAACTACTTACCTTAACAAGCTCCACCTGTTCTTCTACTCAGAAGGGATATTGCCTGACATACAGCTGCCAACAAACTTCGTATGTGTAATTCCTAAATGAGGTTTTATCTCTCTTCCCTCACCATACAACAGCTTCTTTTGAGGAGTTTCCTGTACAATAACCTTTCCTAGATCTAATTACCTTAACAAGAAACAGCTGTTCTTATTATCAGAAGGGATACTCCCTGATATAGAGCTGCCTACCACTTTCGTAAGTGTAGTTCATAAATGAGCTTTCATCTCTCTTCCGTCAGCATAAAGCAGATTCTTTTGAGGAGTTTCCAATACATTAACCATACCAGGAAGTACTTAATTTACTCAGCTACTGCTATTCTCATTCTCAGCGGAGATATTATCTGATAAACAGCTACCTACCCAGTATGTTCATGTCATTCCTAAATGAGGTTTTATCTCTCTTCACTCACCACAAATCAGACTCTTCTGAGGAGTTTCGAGTACATTAACCTCTCCTCGATCTAATTACCTTAACAAGCTTCAGCTGTAATTATTTAGGGAGGGATACTCCCTGATAAACTGCTGCCTACCACCTTTGTAAGTGTAGTTCATAAATGAGCTTTTTTCTCTGTTCCATCACCACAAAGCAGATTCTTGTGAGGATTTTCCAGTACATTAACTTTTCCACGAAGTACTTACCTTAACAAGCTCCAGGTCTTCTTATTATCAGAAGGCATATTGCCTGATATACAGCTGCCAACCACCTTTGGAAGTTTAGTTCGTAAATCAGTTTTTATTTCTCTTCCCTCACCATAAAGCAGATTCTTTTGAGGAGTTTCCAGTACATTAACCATACCAGGCAGTACTTAATTTAATAAGCTACTGCTATTCTTATTCTCATTGGAGATATTTACTGTTAAACAGCTACCTACCCAGTATGTTCATGTCTGTCCTTAATGAGTTTTTCCCACTCTTCCCTCACCACAAACCAGATTATTCAGAGGAGTTTCCAGTACACAACCCTTTCCTCGATATAATTACCTTAACAATCTCCAGCAGTTCTTATTCTCAGAAGGGATACTCCCTGATATACAGCTGCCTACCACCTTCGTAAGTGTAGTTTGTAAATGAGCTTTTTTCTCTGTTCCATCATCATAAAGCAGATTCTTGTGAGGATTTTACAGTACATTATCCTTTCCACGAACTACTTCCTTAACAGGCTCCAGCTGTTCTTATTCTCAGAAGGGATATTGCCTGATACACAGCTGCCAACCACCTTCTTATGTGTAGTTCTTGACGAGCTTTTATCTCTCTTCCGTCACCATAAAGAAGATTCTTTGTGGAGTTTCCAGTACATTAACCATACCAGACAGTACTTATTTTACTAAGCTACTGCTGTTCTTATCCTCAGTGGATATATTTCCTAATAAACAGCTACATACCCAGTATGTCCATGTCATTCCTAAATGAGCTTTTATCTCTCTTCCCTCACCACAAATCAGGTTCTTTTGAGGAGTTTCCAGTACATTAACCTTTCTTCTATATAATTACCTTAACAAGCTCCAGCTGTACTTATTCTCAGAAGGGATACTCCCTGATATACAGCTGCCTACCACCTTCGTAAGTGTAGTTCCTAAATGAGCTTTTTCGTCTCTTCCCTCACCACAAAGCAGATTTTTTGAGGAGTCTCCAGTACAATAACCATAACAGGAAGTACTTAATTTACGAAGCTACTGCTATTCTTATTCATCCTGGAGATGTTTACTGATATATAGCTACCTACCCAGTATGTTCATGTCGTTCATAAATGAGCTTTTATCTCTCTTCACTCACAAAAAATCAGAGTCTTCCGAGGAGTTTCCAGTACATTAACCATTCCACGAACTACTTACCTTAATAATCAACAGCTGTTTTTATAATCAGAAGGGTTATTGCCTGATACAAAGCTTCCTACCACCTTTGTAAGTGTAGTTCCTAAATGTGCTTTTATCTCTCTTCCCTCACCACACAGCAAATTCTTTTGAGGAATTTCCAGTACATTACCAATACCAGGAAGTACTTAATTTACTAAGCTTCTGCTATTCTTATTCTCAGGGGAGATATTTACTAATAAACAGCTACCTACACAATATGTTCATGTCATTCCTAAATACGTTTTTACCTCTCTTCCCTAACCACTATTCAGATTCCTTGTGGAATTTCCAGTTCATTAACCTATCCTCAATCTAAATACCTTAACAAGTTCCAGCTTTTCTTATTCTCAGAAGGGAAACTACCTGATATACAGCTTCCAACCATCTTCGTTAGTGTAGTTCCTAAATGAGCTTTTTTCTCTGTTCCCTCACCAGAAAGCAGATACTGGTGAGGATTTTCCAGGACATTAACCTTTCCACGAACTACTTACCTTAACCAGCAACAGCTGTTCTGATAATCAGAAGGGATATTGCCTGATATACAGCGGCCTACCACCTTCGTAAGTGTAGTTCCTAAATGAGATTTCATCTCTCTTCCGTCACCAAGAAGCAGATTCTTTTGAGGAATTTCAGTACAATACTCATACCAGGAAGTGCTTAATTTACTAAGCTACTGGTATTAGTATTCTCAAGGGAGATATTTCCTGGGAAACAGCTACCTAACCAGTATTTTCAAGTCGATCCTAAATGCACTTTTATCTCTCTTCCTTCACCACAAATCAGATTCTTCTGAGGAGTTTGCAGTACATTAAACTTTCCTCGATATAATTACCTTAACAAGCTGCAGCTGTTCTTATTCTCAGAAGGGATACTCTCTTATATACACCTGCCTACCTCCTTCGTAAGTGTAGTTCCTAAATGAGCTTTTTCTCTGTTCCCTCAATACAAAGCAGATTCTTTTGAGGAGTTTCCAGTACATTAATCATACCAGGACGCAATTAATTTACTAAGCTACTGCTATTCTTATTCTCAGTGTAGATATTTACTGATAAACAGCTACATTCCCAGTGTGATCATGTCTGTCCTATATGAGCTTTTACGTCACTTCCCTCACCACAAATCAGATTCTTCTGAGGAGTTTCCAGTGCACTAACATTTCCTCGATATAATTACCTTAACAAGCTCCAGATGTTCTCATTCTCAGAAGGCATTCTCCCTGATATACAGTTGCCTACCACCTTTGTAAGTGTAGTTCATAAATGAGCTATTATCTCTGTTCCATCACCACAAAGCAAATTTTTGTGAGGATTTTCCAGTACATTAACCTAACCACGAACTAATTAACTTAACAAGCTCCAGCTGTTCTTATTCTAAGAACTGATATTGCCTGATATACAGCTGCCAACCACCTTCGTATGTGGAGTTCCTAAATGAGGTTTTATCTCTCTTCCATCACCACAAAGCAGATTCTTTTGAGGAGTTTCCAGTACATTAACCATACCAGGCAGTAGTTAATTTACTTAGCTACTGCTATTCTCATTCTCAGTAGAGATATTTACTGAAAAACAGCTCCCTACCCAGTATGTTCATGTCGGTCGTAAATGAGCTTTTATCTCTCTTCCCTCACCACACATCAGATTCTATTGAAGAGTCCACAGTACATTAAACTTTCCTCGATCTAATTACCTTAACAAGCTCCAGCTGTTCTTTTTCTCAGAAGGGATACTCCCTGATACACAGCTGCCTAACACTTTCGTAAATGTCGTTCCTAATTGAGCTTTTTTCTCTGTTCCCTCACCACAGAGCAGATTCTTGTGAGGAGTTTCCAGTACATTAACCTTTCCATGAACTACTTGCCTTAACAAGCAACAGATGTTCTTATAATCAGAAGGGATATTGCCTGATATAAACCTGCCTACCACCTTCATAAGTGTAGTTCCTAAATGAGCTTTTATCTCTCTTCCGTCACCAAAAAGCAGATACTTTTGAGGAATTTCCAGTATATTACACATAGCAGAACGTTCTTAACATATTAAGCTACTGCTGTTCTTAATCTCAGGGGAGATATTTACTAATAAACACCTACCTACCCAGTATGTTCATGTCATTCCTAAATTAGCTTTTATCTCTATTCCCTCACCACAAATCAGATTCTTTTGAGGAGTTTCCAGTACATTAACCTTTCAACGATCTAATTACATTTACAAGCTCCAGCTGTTCTTATTCTCAGGAGGGATACTCCCTGATATACAGCTGCCTACCACTTTCATAAGTGTAGTTCTTAAATGAGATTGTTTCTCTGTTCCCTCACCACAAACCAGATTCTTTTAAGGAGTTTCCAGTTTATTAACCATACCAGGAAGTACATAATTAAGTTAGCTACTGCTATTCTTATATTCAGTGGAGATATTTACTGACACACAGCTACATACCCAATATGTTCATGTCGGTCCTAAATGAGCTTTTATCCCTTCTCCCTCACCACAAATCTGAGTCTTCTGAGGAGTTTCCAGTCCATTATACTTTCCTCGATGTAATTACCTTAATTAGCTCCAGCTGTTCTCATTCTAAGATGGGATACTCCCTGATATAGAGCTGCCTACGACCATTGTAAGTGTAGTTAAATGATCTTTTATCTCTCTTCCGTCACCAAAAATCCGAGTCTTCTGAGGAGTTTCCAGTACATTAATCTTTCCTCGATATAATTACCTTAACATGCTCCAGTTGTTCTTATTCTCAGAAGGGATATTCCCTGATATACAGCTGCATACTACCTTCTTAAGTGTAGTTCCTATATGACTTTTTACTCTGTTCCCTCACCACAAAGCAGATTCTTTGAGGAATCCCCACTACAATATTCATACCAGGAAGTATTTAATTTACTAAGCTACTGCTATTCTCAATCACAGGGGAGATATTTACTGATATACAGCTACATACCCAGTATGTTCATGTCCTTCCTAAATGAGATTTTATCTCTCTTCCTTCAACACAAATCAGATTGTTCTGAGGAGTTTCCAGTACATTAACCTTTCCTCGATCTAATTATCTTAAGAATCTCCAGATGTTCTTATTCTCCGAAGGGATACTCCCTGATATACAGCTGCCTACCACCTTCGTAAGTGTAGTCCCTAAATGAGTTTTTCTCTCTCTTCCCTCACCACAAGGCAGATTCTTTTGAGGAGTTTCCAGTACATTAACCATACTAGGAAGTACTTAATTTACTAAGCAACTGCTATTCTTATTCTCAGGGTAGATATTTAAAGGTAAACAGCTACCTACCCAGTATGTTCATGTCAGTCGTATATGAGCTTTTATCGCTCTTCCCTCACCACAATTCAGATTCTTCTGAGCAGTTTCCAGTACATTAACCTTTCCTCGATCTAATTACCTTAACAAGCTCCAGCTGTTCTTATTCTCAGAAGAGATACTAACTGATATACAGCTGCCTACTACCTTCGTAAGTGTAGTTCATAAATGAGCTTTTTTCTCTGTCCATCACCACAAAGCAGATTCTTGTGAGGATTTTCCTGTACATTTACTTTTCCACGAACTACTTACCTTAATAAGCTCCAGCTCTTCTTATTCTCCGAAGAGATATTGCCTGATATACAGCTGCCAATCACCTTCGTAAGTTTAGTTCATAAATGTTTTATCTCTCTTCTGTCACCATAAAGCATATTCTTTTGACGAGTTTCCAGTACATTAACCATACTAGGCAGAACTTAATTTACTAAGATATTGCTATTCTCATTCACAGGTGTGATATTAACTGATAAACAGCTACCTACGCAGAATATTCATGTCATTCTTAATTGAGGTTTTATCTCTCTTCCCTCACATCAAATCAGATTGTTTTGAGGAGTTTCCAGTACATTAACCTTTCCTCGATCTAATTAACTTAACAAGCTCCAGCTGTTCTTATTCTCAGAAGGGATACTCCTTGATATTCAGCTGCCTACCACCTTCGTAAGTGTAGTTCCTAATGAGCTGTTTTCTCTGTTCCCTCACCACAAAGCAGATTCTTTAGAGGAGTCTACAGTACAATAAGCATACCAGGGAGTACTTAATTTACTAAGCTACTGCTATTCTTATTCTCAGTGGAAATATTTACTGATAAACAGCTACCTACCCAGTATGTTCATGTTGTTCCTAAATGAGCTTTTATCTCTCTTCCCTCACCACAAATCAGAGTCTTCTGAGGAGTTTACAGTACATTAAACTTTCCTCGATCTAATTACCATAAAATGGTCCATCTGTTCTTATTCTTAGAAGGGATACTCCCTGATATACAGCTGCCTAGCACCTTGGTGTGTGTAGGTCCTAAATGAGCTTTTTCCTCTGTTCCCTCACCACAAAGCAGATTCTTGTGAGGAATTTCGAGTACATTACCCATACCAGGGAGTACTTAATTTACTAAGCTATTGCTATTCTTTTTCTCAGGGGAGATATTTACTAATAAACAGCTAGCTGCCCAGTATATTCATGTTATTCATAAATGAACTTTTATCTCTCTTCCCTCAGCACACATCAGATTCTTTTGTGGAGATTCTAGTACATTAACCTTTCCTAGTTCTAATTACCTTAACAAGCTCCATCTGTTCTTATTCTCAGAAGGGATATTGCCTAATATACAGCTGCCAACCAACTTCGTATGTGTAATTCCTAAAGGAGGTTTTATCTCTCTTCCCTCACCACACATCAGATTCTTTTGAGGAGTTTACAGTACATTAAACTTTCCTCGATGTAATTACCTTAACAAGCTCCAGCTGTTCTTATTCTCAGAAGGGATACTCTCTGTTATATGGCTGCCTACCACCTTTGTAAGTGTAGTTCCTAAATGAGCTTTTTTCTCTGTTCCCTCACCACAAAGCAGATTCTTCTGAGGAGATTCCAGTACATTAACCTTTCCACGAACTTCTTACCTTAACAAGCAACAGCTGTTCTTATTATCAGAAGTGATATTGCCGGATATACAGCTGCCTACCACGTTCGTATGTGTAGTGCCTAAAGGAGATTTTATCTCTCTTCCCTCACCACAAATCAGGTTCTTTTGAGGAGTTTCCAGTACATTAACCTTTTCTCGATCTAATTACGTTAACGTGCTCCAGATGTTCTTATTCTCAGAAGGGATACTCCTGATATACAGCTGCCTACCACCTTCTTAAGTGTAGGTCCTAAATGAGCTCTTTTCTCTGTTCCCTCACCACAAAGCAGATTCTTGTGAGGATTTTCCAGGACATTAAACTTTCCAAGAACTACTTACCTTAACAAGCAAAAGGTGTTCTTATATTCAGAAGGGATATTGCCTGATATACAGCTGCCAACCACCTTCTTATGTGTATGTCTAAATGATGTTTTATCTCTCTTGCCTCACCACATACCAGATTCTTTTGAGTAGTTTCCAGTACATTAACCATTCCTCGATCTAATTACCTTAACAAGCTCCAGCTATGCTTATACTCAGAAGGGATACTCCCTGATATACAGCTGCCTACCACTTTCGTAAGTGTAGCCCCTAAATGAGTTTTTATCTCTCTTATCTCACCAAAAAGCAGATTCTTTTGAGGAATTTCCAGTACATTAACCTTTCCACGAACTACTTACCTTAACAAGCAACAGCTGTTCTTATTATCAGAAGGGATATTGCCTGATATACAGCTGCCTACACCGTTCGTATGTGTAGTTCCTACATGAGCTTTTTTGTCTGTTCCCTCACAACAAAGCAGATTCTTTTGAGGAGTTTCCAGAACATTAACCATACCAGGACGTACTTAATTCAATAAGCTACTGCTATTCTTATTCTCAGAAGATATATTTACTGATAAACAGTTACATACCCTGTATGTACAGGAACTTCCGAAAAGAGATTTGATCTCTCTTCCCTCCCCACAAAGCAGATTCTATTGAGGAGTTTCCAGTACATTAACCTTTCCACGAACTACTGCCTTAACAAGGAACAGCTCTTCTTAATCTAGAAGGGACATAACCTGATATACATCTGCCAACCCCGTTTGTAAGTGTAGTTACTAAATGAGCTTTGATCTCTATTCCCTCACCAGCAACCAGATTCTTTTGAGGAGTTTCCACAACATTAACCATTCCAAGAACTACTTAATTTACTAGGGTACTTTTATTCTTATTCTCAGAGGGGATATTTACTTATATACAGTTACCTACCCTGTATGTTCATGTAGTTCCTAAATGAGCTTTCATCTCTCTTCCCACACCACAAAGCATATTCTATTGTGGAGTTTCAGTACATTAACCTTTCCACCAACTACTTACCTTAACAAGGAACAGCTGTTCTTAATCTAGAAGCGATATTCCCTGATATATAGCTGACAACCCCGGTCATAAGTGTAGTTCCTAAATGAGCTTACATCTCTCTTCTCTCAACAAAAATCAGATTCTTTTGAGGAGTTTCCAGTACATTAACCATTCCAAGAAGTACTTAATTTCCTAAGCTACTACTATTCTTATTCTAAGAAGAGATATTTACTGATATACAGTTACTTTCCCTGTATGTTCATGTAGTTTCTAAATGAGCTTTCATCTCTCTTCCCACACCACAAAGCAGATTCTATTGAGGAGTTTCCAGTACATTAACCTTTCCACGATCAATTTTCCTTAACTAGGGACAGCTGTTCTTAATCTAGAATGGATATACCCTGATATACAGCTGCCAACCCCGTTCGTAAGTGTAATTCCTAAATGAGCTTTCATCTCTCATCCCTCACCACAAACCAGATTCTTTTGAGGAGTTTTCAGTACGTTAACCATTTCAAGAAGTGCTTAATTCAGTAAGCTACTACCATTCTTATTCTCAGAGGAGATATTTACTGATATAGTTACCTTCAATGTCTGTTCATGTATTTCTTAAATGAGCTTTAATATCTCTTCCCTCACCACAAAGCAGAATCTATTGAGGAGTTTCCAGTACAATAACCTTTCCACAAACTACTTACCTTAACAATGAACAGCTGTTCTTAATCTAGAAGGGATATTCCCGGATATAGTGCTGCCAACACCGTTTTTAAGTGTAGTTCATAAATGAGCTTTCTTCTCTCTTGACTCACCACCAAGCAGATTCTTCTGAGGAGTTTTCAGTACATTCACCATTCCAAGAAGTACTTAATTTACTAAGCTACTACTATTCTTATTCTCAGAGAAGATATTTACTGATATAAAGTTACCTACTCTGTATGTTCATGTAGTTCCTAAGTGAACCTTCCTCTCTTTTCCCTCACCACCAACCAGATTCTTTTAAGGGTTTCCAGTACATTAACCATTCCAAGAATTAATTTACTAAGCTATTGCTATCCTTATTCTCAGAGGAGAAATTTACTGATATAGAGTTACCTACCCTGGATGTTCATGAATTTCCTAAGTCAGCTTTCATCTCTCTTAGCTCATCACCATCCAGGTTCTTATGAGGAGTTTCCAGTATATTAACCATTCCAAGAAGTACTTAATTTACTAACCTACTGCTATTCTTATTCTCAGAGGAGATATTTACTGATATACAGTTACCTACCTTGTTTGTTCATGAAGTTCCTAATGAGCTTTCTTCTCTCTTCCCTCACCAAAAAGCAGATTCTATTGAGCAGGTTCCTTTTCATTAACCTTTCCACGAACTACTTACCTTAACAAGCAACAGCTGTTCTTACTCTAGAAGTGATATTCCCGGATATACATCTGCAACCCCGTTCGTAATTGTAGTTCCTAAATGAGCTTTCATCTCTCTTCCCTCAACACCAACCAGATTCTTCTGAGGAGTATCCAATACATTAACCATTCCAAGAAGTACTTAATTTACTAAGCTACTGCTATTATTAATCTCAGAGGAGATATATACTGATATACAGTTACCTACCCAGTATGTTCATGTAGTTCCTAAATGAGCTTTCATCTCTCTTCCCTTACCACCAGCAAGTTTCTTTTGAGGAGTTTCCAGTACATTAACCAAACCAATGAGTACTTAATTTACCAAGCTACTGCTATTCATAATCTCAGAGGAGATATTTACTGATATACAGTTACCTACCCTGTATGCTCATGTATTTACTAAATGAGCTTTCATCTCTCTTCCCTCACCACAAAGCAGATTCGGTGAGGAGTTTCCAGTACATTAACCATTTCAAGAAGTACTTAATTTAATAAGCTACTGCTATTCTTATTCTCAGAGGAGGTATTTACTGATATAATGTTACCTACCCTGTATGTTCATATAGTTCCTAAATGAGCTTTCATCTCTCTTCCCTCACCACAAAGCAGATTCTATTAAGGAATTTCCAATACATTAACCTTTCCAAGAACTACTTACCTTAACAATGAACAGATGTTCTTAATCTAGAACGGATATTTCCTGATATAGAGCTGCAAACTCTTTCGTAATTGTAGTTCCCAAATGAGCTTTCATCTCTCTGCCCTCACCAACAACCAGATTCTTTTGAGGAGTTTCCAGTACATTCACCATTCCAAGAAGTACTGAATTTACTAACCTACTGCTATTCTTATTCTCAGAGGAGATATTTACTGATATACAGTTACCTTCAATGTATGTTTATGTATTTCCTAAATGAGCTTTCCTCTCTCTTCCCTCACCACAAAGCAGATTCTTTTGAGGAGTTTCCAGTATATTAACCATTCGAAGAAGTACTTAATTTTCTAAGCTACTGCTATTGGTATTCTCAGAGGAGATATTTACTCATATACATTTACCTACCCTGTAAGTTCATGTAGTTCGTAAATTAGCTTCCATCTCTCTTCCCACACCACAAAGCAGATTCTGTTGTGGAGTTTCAGTACATTAACCTTTCCACTATCTACTTACCTTAACAAGGAACAGCTGTTCTTAATCTAAAAGCGATATTCCCTGATATATAGCTGCCATCCCCGTTCATAAGTGTAATTCCTAAATGAGCTTTCATCTCTCTTCCCTCAACACCAATCAGATTCTTTTGAGGAGTTTCCAGTACATTAACCATTCCAAGAAATCCTTAATTCACTAAGCTACTGCTATTCTTATTCTCATAGGAAAAATTTACTGATATAGAGTTACCTAACATGGATGTTCATGAATTTCCTAAGTGAGTTTTCATCTCTCTTATCTCATCACCATCCAGGTTCTTATGAGGAATTTCAAGTATATTAACGATTCCAGAAAGTACTTAATTTACTAAGCTACTGCTATTCTTTTTTCAGAGGAGATATTTACTGATATACTGTTACCTACCATGTTTGTTCATGTAGTTCATAAATGAGCTTCAATTTCTCTTCCCTCACCAAAAAACAGATTCTATTGAGCAGTTTCCTGTAAATTTACCTTTCCACGAACTAATTACCTTAACAAGCAACTGATGTTCTTACTCCAGAAGTGATATTCCCTGATATACAACTGCCAACCCCTTTAGTAATTGTAGTTTCTAAATGAGCTTTCATCTCTCTTCCCTCAGCACCAACCAGATTCTTTTGTGGAGTTTACAGTACAGTAACCATTTCAAGAAGTACTTAATTTACTATGCTACTGCTATTCTTATTCTCAGAGGAGATATTTCCTGATATATAGTTACCCACCCTGTATGTTCATGTAGTTCCTAAAAGAGCTTTCACCTCTCTTCCCTCACCGCAAAGCAGATACCATTGAGGAGTTTCCAGTAGATTCAACTTTCCACGAACTACATACCATAATAAGGAACAGCTGTTTTTAATCAGAAGGGATATTTCCTGATATACAAAGGCCATCCCCGTTCGTAAGTGTAGTTATTAATGAGCTTTCATCTCTCTTCCCTCACCACCAACCAGATTCTTTTGAGCAGTTCCCAGTACTTACCCTTTCCTCGAACTTCTTACCTTAACAAGGATGAGCTGTTCTTAATCTAGAAGGGATATTCCCTGATAAACAGCTGCTAACCCACTTTAGAAGTGTAGTTCCTAAATGAGCTTTCATCTCTCTTCCCTCACCCCCAACCAGATTCTTTTCAGGTGTATCCAGTACATTAACCATTCCAAGAAGTACTTAATTTACTAAGCTATTGCTATTTTTATTCTCAGAGGAGCTATTAACTGATATACAGTTACCTACCCTGTATGTTCATGTATTTCCTAAATGAGCTTTCATCTCTTTTCCCTCACCTCACAGCAAAATCTATTGAGGAGTTTCCAGTACATTAACCATTTCAAGAAGTACTTAATTTACTACGCTACTGCTATTCATATTCTGAGAGGAGATATTAAATGACATACAGTTACCTACCCCGTATGCTCATTTAGTTCGTAAATGAGCACTCTTCTCTCTTCCCTCACCACAAAGCAGATACTATTGAGGAGTTTCCAGTACTTTAACCTTTCCAAGAACTACTTACTTTAACAAGAAACAGCTTTTCTTTATCTAGAAGGGAATATCCTTATATACACCTGCCAACCCCGTTCGTAAGTGTAGTTCTTAATGAGCTTTCCCCTCTCTTCCCTCACCACCAACCAGGTTCTTTTGAGGAGTTTCGAGTACATTAACTATTCCAAGAAGTGCTTAATTTACTAAGCTACTGCTATTATTATTCTCAGAAGAGATATTTAATGATATACAGTTAACTACTCTGTATGTTCATGTAGTTCCTAAATGAGCTTTCATCTCTCTTCCGTCACAAAAAGCAGATTACATTGAGGAATTTCCAGTACATTAACCTTTCAACTAAGTACTTACCTTAACAAGGAACAGCTGTTCTTAATCTAGAAGGCATGTTCCCTTCTATACAGCTGCCAACCGCGTTCGTACGTGTAGTTCCTAAATGAGCTTTCATCTTTCTTCCCTCTCCACCATCGAGATTCTTTTGAGAGTTTCAAGTATATTAACCATTGCAAATACTTAATTTACTAAGCTACTGCTATTCTTATTGTCAGAGGATAGATTTACTGATATACAGTTACCTACCCTGTATGTTCATGTAGTTCCTATATGATCTTTCATCTCTCTTCCCACACCTCCAACCAGATTCTTTTGAGGAGTTTCCAGTAAGTTAACCATTCCAAGAAGTACTTAATTTACTAAGCTACTGCTATTTTTATTCTCATAGTTATATACTGATATACAGTTACCTTCCTGTATGTTTATGTAGTTCATAAATGAGCTTGCATCTATCTTCCCTCACCAAGGGACAGCTATTCTTAATCTCAGAGGAGATATTTACTGTTATATAGTTACCTACCCTGTATGTTCATGTAGTTCCTAAATGAGCTTTCATCTCTCTTCCCACACGACTAAGTGTTGAACCTGGGTAACTGCAGTCGAAATCAGGACACGGTGGATGCAAGGCGAGTGAACCAATGCATACTTTATTCCAATAGGGCCAGGGTTTATATAGGGTTAGAAACCAATTTTACAATTACAGGGTAAAAGATCAATACAGCATGACATTTGTCTCAAATACAGAAGTGGAGGAAATTTCCTATTGTGAGGGCAGGAACTTGATACAATGCCTTTCTAATTACAGGAGGTAGTGACTACAAAGATTGTTGATATCAAAGCAAGGAACTGTATACAACCTAGGTAGAACTATAATTATCTACTAGCTACTATCTCAATCTTGACTTCTCCAAGTGCTTGTGAAAATAACAGTGAGGAGACTTTCCTGTTTATAGTGAGAATCTAACATTAAATGCAGCTGGTCAAGCAAGTCTCCTCAGGGAGACTTGCTAAATAGGGGGAAAAAGGAGATTCTCACAACAACTGGTGGCTTTCTTTGGCCCACAAACACCAGAAACTCCTTACTGGGAATGTGTTCCCAAGGGCCTATTAGTTTGCTAATGAGGCATCGGAGTAACCGTGCCGGTGCTAAATTTTTCCACTGGTTGGAGACTTTAATTCTCCAACAATTCCCCCTTTTTTATTAATTTTCTACAGCCGCTTATCTAGAAAGTTTAAGGGCAGTTAGTAAAACATCAGAGGAATTATTCCTAGTGAAACGCTTCATTATAGCTATGATGGAACAATATCCTAAGAAAAAGATACATAACATAAGTATCAAGGCAATAGAGGCACTTTCAACACTATGGGTAATAATTTGCCACCACCCCCTAGGGTCTAATCCTTCTAAGGTCTGAGCTAGTCCTTGGGCTATATCATCAATAGAAGAGGCATCTGGCAATTCCTTTTGAAAAGCTTCAAAAACCTCCCTGTACAAGCTTTGTTCACTTAACGTACCATTTAGTAGGGCTCCATCTATAAGCATTTGTATATCATTCCATTCACATTCAGAGGCATTATATTTATAAGGTGTTACACAGACATGACTAGAATTCCAATCGCAAGTCAAAAACAATCGTTGCTGTAAAGCCAGATATTTCTGTCCAAGCCAAAACATTCCTCCTTTAACAGCTTCTATCTCATCTTGAAGGTGGGCATTTACTTCCAGCTGGTGTTGCCACAGATTGTGGGAGTCCTGGTCCC
This sequence comes from Perognathus longimembris pacificus, assembly GCF_023159225.1. Classification (NCBI taxonomy): domain Eukaryota; kingdom Metazoa; phylum Chordata; class Mammalia; order Rodentia; family Heteromyidae; genus Perognathus; species Perognathus longimembris. The sequence continues at coordinate 69,565,029 of NC_063188.1, read as the reverse complement.
ACTGCACCATAAAGTCATGAGTTTGTACAGATTGTCGCAATGCGGCTCCGGATACTGCTGCAGTTGTAGCAATGGCAATCAATCCAACAAGTCCTGCAATAATCAGTCCAATGGCACGATGACTCCTCCTCAGAAGCCGCTTGAAAAACTGCATTAGCAATCCTTGTACAGGTCCTCCAGCCCAGGGACGATGCATGTGAACAGGAACCCAAAGGGAGTTGCGCTGGGTTAAAATCATGATCCTATGTTGACTAAAATTAAAGGTGACATTGTTATTCAAGCAAGTATACAATTTACAATTTATGCAGGTAATGGCATTCTTAGTTATGTTTATAGGGCCGACCATCAGTACTTGTGGAAAATGAACACAAGCAGAGACATTATAGGTCTTTACAACTGTGAAGTTGTAGGAGGCCGAGGATCTTTTAGAACCTGAGTAAGTTCCATTGGCCAGCAATACAGGAGCCAGAGAAGCTGCTAATTTCCAGAGATGACGTTGTGGAGGAAATAGCCTGTCTTCATGGGCGAGAGCAGGCCGGGGGTCACTAAAGCCTGCTCCAAACCACCCTAAAAGCTGTTTAGCAGACATGGCATTGGACATGTTCATAGATAAAGTAGGGTCACAAGATGAGTTATATTCAGTGCAGTTTTTCAACCACACACCAAAAGGTCCCCAATCATACCAAGTATGTTGGGATGTATTCCAAATAGTTGGAAAAATTCCTCGACAATTTTCCCAACGTCTTTCAGTAAAGTTCAGGTTCAGGTAAGTAAAATGGTCACATTTAGGCAGGCCAGCAGGAATAGGATAATTATCTAATTTATAGGTATGAGATCCCACAGACCAGGAAGACAGTCTAATCAGCCGAGTTCTACTGGAGTTATATGAACCTCCATGCTGAATCCAATATTGATATCTAAAAGGGTAACATGGGGAGCGGCCTAGGCAGATAGCCTTAGAGAAGTGAGAGTAAGAAAAGTTAAAAGACCGTCCTTCTTCCATAGGAAAAACTGGAGTACCGGACCCGTAAGGGGGAGAGAGTAAGTCGGGAATAGATGTAGAAACAGAGATGGGGGCTTCTGTCCATAAATATGGACGTAATAAGGGAGGGTTAGGAATATAGGCCCAATACATTACCTCTGAGGTGGAACCTGCCGTAGTAGAGTTGCAGGTTATCAGAGCACACATAGCCAGGAATAGGTGTTCAGGAGTCAACGCTTTTCCGGTGGATGCTACTACCTTCTGGGCTTTATCAGCCAGAACGTTTACCTGTCCCCAGGAGGGTAAAGGGGCTGTACTTGCTCTTCGAGGCTTTTTACGGAGACTGAGGGCAGCCATGGCTTGGATTGGGATCATCTCGTCGCTTGGATGAGGACGTCTTGTCCCGATCTTGATGTTCTGTGGGCACTCGTTGCCGGACCCATCGGAGTGGATGCCAGAAGGATCGGCCATCTCCTGTAGAAGCATAAGCATACCCTCGCCCCTGGATTAACAACTCCCCGGGGACCCAATCTAGCCCAACCCCCAATCTAATCCAAACCGGCTGCAGTTTGTTTTGCATAGGGGGAGCTAGGAAGTGTCGCTCAGCTCTTGCTGAAACATCTCCTTGAGGCAAATTTAAAAAGTTAAGGACAAATAATGCTTCTGCAATAACAGCTGGGGCTGTTTTATAAATACTTTTCATAGAAGTTGCATATCCCTCAGTACTATCCATACTCCCCCTCTTTAGTTTTTTAATTTGTGTTTTTAATGTATAATGAGCTCTTTCTACTATACCTTGACCTTGAGGATTGTATTCAATTCCTGTAACATGAAAAATGATATGAAATTCTAAAAATTTTCGTACTTGTTTACTGGAATAAGCTGGTGCATTGTCAGTTTTTATTTGAGAAGGAATCCCCATGACTGCGAATGTTTCTAGTAAATGTTGAATGACATGAGTCCCTTTTTCCCCTGGTAGAGGAGTTGCCCAAATAAAAGAAGAATATGTATCAATGGATACATGCACATATTGTAAGCGGCCAAATTCAGGGATGTGTGTTACATCCATTTGCCAAATTTCGTTAGGAGCCAATCCTCGAGGATTCGCACCGTGGGGAAGAGTTCGCAGATGCAAAGGTCTGCAAGTAGGACAGTTAGCAATGATTTCTTTAGCTTGTTTAAAGGGAATTTTATAAGTAACATGTAAATGACCTGCATTAGAGTGCCGGGCAGCATGATCTTCTTCTGCTGAGGCAAAAGAGACTAAAGCATCTACTTTAGCATTACCGTATGCCATAGGACCTGGCAAATTAGAATGAGCTCGAATATGGACTACATACAAAGAGTGTTGCCTCTGGCGCAACAGGTTCTGTAATTGTTTAAATAGTGAACTTAGTGGGGGTTTTATTTGAGAAATAACAGCAGAGTATATATTGCATAAAACATGTGCTGCATAAGCAGAGTCAGTAATTAAATTGAAAGGTATCAAGAAATTTTCCAGAGCATATATAATAGCCTGTAACTCATTTTGTTGTGCTGATTGCCAAGGGGTAAAGAAAACTTGATATTTATCTTCTGTCCAAAAAGCACAGTTGTTATTTTTAGTACCATCTACAAAAACATTGGGAGCATTTAGAATGGGCTCAGAGAGTAAAATATTATCAATAACATAAGTTTGTCTTTGAAAAAATTGCCAAAGAGGACTAGAAGGTAAATGGTATAAAATTTCCCCAGTAAAGCCATTTAAAGCCAGAGGGAGAAGATCAGAGGTTTGTAACATAAACTCAAACTGCTGTTTAGGTATAGGGGTGATAATGAAGTAGACGTCTTGCCCACTGATTTGCAGGCATCTCTTACGGCCTTGCATGATAATGAAACTGACCATCTCTGGATAGGTGGTTAACGTTTTGGAGAAAGTGTGTTTGGTATATATCCATTCCAAAGGCTTATTGTACTGAGCTAGCACCCCTGTAGGGTAGTCTTTGGTAAGTAAAATTAGCAACCCAATAGGGGCAGATAGGTCTACCCGAGCTAAGGAATTTTGAGCCAGGGCCTTTTCCACTAGAAGTAGCTCCTGACGTGCCTCATCAGTTAATTCACGGGGGCTTTTTAAGTCCGAATCTCCTTAAAGAATGGAAAATAGATTATGCAGCGCATATGTGGGAATTCCTAAGGAAGGGCGAAGCCAATTGATGTCCCCTAATAACTTTTGAAAGTCATTGAGAGTTTTTAATTCTTCAGTACGGATTTTTATTAATTGAGGGGTAATTGCTTGTCTCCTAACTAAATAGCCTAGATACTTAAATGGCTCTTCTGTCTGGATCTTATCAGGGGCAACTATCAAACCATATTGTTGCAGATGCAAAGGCAAAATTTTCAACAACTCTGATAGAACATCTTTATTAGGTGCAGCAAACAGCAAATCATCCATGTAATGAATACATAAAACTTGAGGAAATCTTTTTCTAATAGGTTCTAATGCTCTGGCTAGTGATGTCCTATTCTGGTGTGGTCGATTTGGGGTTCTAAATGCTTCTTGTATCTGTATAGGCCTTTCCTTCTGGATATTTGGGAAGTTCTCAGCTAATATTCTGTTAAATAGGTTGCCTATGCCATTAACCTCTTTCTCCAAGTTTTCCTCAATACCTATTATCATTAAATTGGGCTTCCTGATCGTGTCTTGAATCTCCTGTAGCGATCTGTTTTGTTGATTGGACTGGATTTGTATTGATTTTTGATCTTTATCCATAGAATCTAAGGAATCCTCAGCTCCCGAAATTCAATCCTCTGCTTCAGTTAGTCGGGACTGTAGGCTAGTTACTTGATTTCAAATCTCTTTTGCTTCTGACTGTTCTTTTCTGATAATTTCCATGTCATTTCTTAGGTCTTTTATGGACTTCTTTACTTCATTAACTTCCTTACTTTGGTTTTGAGAGTTGTCTCTCAAAATTTTAAGCTGGTTAGCTATCTTTTCATTTGACTCTTGAAGTTCATTTATCTTTCTATTTGTGGATGCCATAAAATCCTCCATTAATTTTTGCTTTGCCTCCTCACGCTCTAGAATAATTGACTGAAGATATTCGAACTTTTCATTTATCATGTTCATCAGTAGACTTTGTAGAGCATTTTGAGGGTTCTCTTCTATGTCTTTGATTGGCTGCTCTGCTTCCTGCTTGTTTTGAGTGGGAGATAAGACTTCATTGTTTGTCATCCTTCTTGTGTTTCTTCTGCCCATTTGAATTGGGGATGCCAGTCTATCAGCAACTGTGAGCACCGTTTAAGACCCAAAGCAGCCCTTACCAAGCACTGTTGTGTAAATCTTACAAGTTCACAATTATGTACAGATACACTGTATACCTGTCTATAAAATTAGATTTGGTGTTCCTAAACAATACAATCTCAATATAACAACTGATCCTGCGCCCTGTATTAAGTAGTTACTTATTTACGGTTACAACCCTATACGCAATTCTTGTTTTTATACTAAGATCTTTTAGGACTGGCTTTCTCTATGAACCCCTTTGATTCACTCATATTATGCTGGGATACCCTCTATCCAATAACCAGGAGTCATTGGAGACTGGAGGTCCAGGCAGTAAGTCAGTAGGGTAAGTTGGAGGTAGTAAAGAGAATAGAATAAAATGTATTGAGGAGGGGAGGTGGTGATTTTGTTTTAGTTTCAGTGACGTGGAAGTGTCGAGAAGAGTAGAATCAGTACAGAGAATAAGGTTGCAATGATAGATAATGGAGAGTTAGCAGAAAAGAGTGGAGGTGTTCTTCATAGAAAAGTAAGTTTTAAAGAAAGAGAACGCAGAGAGAGAAATAAAGTAAAAGGTGATGCACACAACAGAGAATAATTATTTAAAAAAGAAGATAAAATAAAAAGAAAAAAATTTAAAAAATCAGCAAAGGAACAACCCAACCAAACAGAAAAGGAAAAAAAAAACTTGATAAAACAAACTGGTAAAAATAGAAAACATGGGGAAAAATAAAAGAAAAAAAGACGACGTTTCTGAATTGAAAAAAAAAAATTTTAAAGTTTAAGAAATGTTGAAAAGATAAAGAAAAAAAATGGAGTCTTCTTTGTTTGGGTCGTCTTTCCCTAGTCTCTGGTTTCCTTATGATGGTCTGCAGTCTATATTCCTGATTTTCTGGGTTTGGCAGAATTCAGCTTGCTCCTCTCGTTGCTGCAGGGCCGTGGCCTTCAAAGACTGCCTTTTAATAGATTGTGAACTCAGCAGGGAGGGGCGCCTCTGGCCTGTTTTACCCAGTTGATAGGTGCTTGCCTGTGCAAGGCTTCTGCCTCCTACACCTGGCGGCCTCTTTCGCGGAGGTGGCTTTGGAAAGCAGCTCCTTTTCGGGCTGGGAATTGGGCTTCCTCTGTGACGGGACCGTTTAACTGTCTCAGGTTCCTCAGTCTGGTGTTTCCCTGCCGCTGGGAGCTGGTGGCTGTTTTCGCTTTAAATTTAGAAGTTCGGGCGGGCAGGGTGGGGCACCTCTGGCTAAGCTGAGGCCCAGGGCACGACTCCCACCTGGGCAGGGGGCGTTCTCCTGGGCGGAGTTGGCTCTCGATGATTGGTCCCTCTTGCCCTTTTCAAAGATGGCTAATTTGGGCCCCTCTGCTTCGACCTCTGCTGCCAACGCTGCTACCGCCATCTCCCAGGAAGAGGGGAAGAGGGAGAGGAGCCCACGTTGCCTGTCACCCACATCCAGCCTCTGTGCCACCTGAGATCCGAAGATGTTCGCCTGCGCCAAGCTCGCCTGCACCCCCGCTCTGATCCGAGCTGGATCCAGAATGGCGTACAGACCAATTTCTGCATCGGTGTTAACTCGACCAGATACTAGGACTGGAGAGGGCTCTACCATATTTAATGGGGCCCAGAATGCTGTGTGCCATCTTATCTCAAGGGAATTTCAGACCAGTGCAATCAGCAGTGACATTGATACTGCTGCCAATTTTATTGGTGCAGGTGCTGCCACAGTAGGAGTTGCTGGTTCTGGTGCTGGTATTGGAACAGTCTTTGGTAGTCTTATCATTGGTTATGCCAGAAACCCTTCGCTGAAGCAGCAGCTGTTCTCATATGCTATCCTGGGATTTACATTGTCTGAAGCCATGGGGCTCTTTTGTTTGATGGTTGCTTTCTTGATCTTGTTTGCCATGTAATAGAAATTACTGTTTGAAATGTTGCCATTCATGACAATTACGGATATAATTCTGTGTATCTTACTGTGACTCCCAAAACTGTAGTGTTGGTGTCATGGAAATGTACGTTATTTCCAAAGTCATTTCATTAAAGATGACAAGTTAAAAAAAAAAAAAAAAGATGGCTAATTTGACCTCGTTTTTCCCAGGCCCGCTTTAGTTCCAATCTGGTCTGACCCTATGACAGTGGCAAAGATGGCGCTTTGCTCTGGCTGTGGGGGCAAGGCTGCCTTGACAGAGTTCGTCTGTGGTCGCGAGTGAGAATATCTTTCGTGGGTACTCACGCTTTCTCTGCGATTTCAGGTCGTCCACGCTCAGGTGCGGGCTAGTCTCCGCTGTGTGCTTTTCCTCCGTGGAGTGCTGGTTGCTGTGATGCACACTGTGCCAGTGCCGCCGACACTGGCAGGGCGGTGGGAAACCGCCCAGAGCTCCAATCTGTGTTTTCAGACATGCAAATTCGATTTTTCTTTCCTGGCCAGAATCCCTGCACTGTTACAACTTAGGTTGTTTGTATTTCTAGTGGTAAAAGTTTCTATGGGGTGAGAAATCTGTGGTGCTGGAGGGAGCTGAGCTTTTGCACTGCAGCTGCTCTGCTGTCTTCCCGGAAGTCCGGAAGTGTAGTTCTTAAATGAGCTTTCATCTCTCTTCTCTCACAACAAACCAGATTTTTGGAGGAGTTTCCAGTACATTAACAATTAAAAGAAGTACTTAATTTACTAAGCCACTGCTATTCTTATTCACAGACAACATATTCACTGATACACAGTTACATACCCATTATGTTCATGTAGTTCCTAAAATCGCTTTTTCTCGATTCCCTCACTACAAACCAAATTTTTTGAGGAGTTTCCAGTACATTAACCTTTCCACGAACTACTTACCTTAACAAGCTACAGCTGTTCTTGTTCTCAGAAGGGATATTGCCTGATATACTGCTGCCTACCACCTTGGTAAGTGTAGTTCCTAAAATCGCTTTTTTCTCTCTTCCCTCACCACAAAGCAGATTCTTTTGTGGAGTTTCCAGTACCTTAACCATTCCACGAAGTATGTAATTTACTAAGCTACTGCTATTCTTATTCTCAGAGGAGGTATTTACAGATATACAGTTACCTATCCTATATGTTCATGTAGTTCCTAAACGAGATTTCATCTCTATTCCCTCACCACCAACCAGATTCTTTTGAGGAGTTTCCAGTACATTATCCATTCCAAAAAGTACTTAATTTGCTAAGCTACAGCTCTTCTTATTCTCAGAGGAGATGTTTACTGATACACAGTTACCTACCCTGTATGTTCATGTAGTTCGTAAACGAGCTTTCATCTCTCTTCCCTCAGCACTAAGCAGATTTTATTGAGAAGTTTCCAATACATTAACCTTTCCAGGAACTACTTACCTTAAGAGGAACAGCTGTTCTTAATCTAGAAGGGATATTCCCTAATATACAGCTGCCAACCCCGTTCGTAAGTGTAGTTCCTAAATGAGCGTTCATCTCTCTTCCCTCAACACCAAAAAGATTCTTTTGAGGAGTTTCCAGTACATTAACCATTCCAATAAGTACTTAATTTACTGAGGAACCTCTATTCTTATTCTCAGAGGAGATTTTTACTGTTATAAAGTCGTATCCCCTGTAGGTTCACGTAGCTCCTAAATGAGCTTGCATCTCTCTTCCCTCACCACCAGCAGATTCTATTGAGGAGTTCACAGTACCATAAGCTTTCCACGAACTACTTACCTTAACAAGGAAAACTGTTCTTAATCAAGAAGGGATACTCCCTGATATACAGCTAACAACCACGTTCGTAAGTGTAGATCATAAATGAGCTTTCATCTCTCTTCCTTCACCACAAAGCAGATTCTGTTGAGGAGTTTCCAGTATACTAACCTTTCCACGAACGAATTACCTTAACAAGGAACAGCTGTTCTTAATCTAGAAGGGATATTCCCTGATATACAGTTGCCAACCATGTTCGTAAGTGTAGTTCCTAAATGAGCTTACATCTCTCTTACCTCACCAACAACCACACTGTTTTGAGGAGTTTCCCGTAAATTTCCCATTCCAAGAAATACTTAATTTACTAAAATTCTGCTATTCATATTCTCAGAGGAGATATTTGCTGATATATAGTTACCTATGCTTTATGTTCATGTAGTTCCTAAATGAGGGTCCATTTCTCTTCCTTCACCACCAACCGGATTCTTTTGAGGAGTTTCTAGTACATTTACCATTTCAAGAAGTACTTAATTTACTAAGCTACTGCCATTCTTATTCTCAGGAGATATTTACTGATATAAAGTTAAATAACATGTATGTTCATGTAGTTCCTAAATTAGCTTTCATCTCTCTGCCCTCACCACAAAGCAGATTCTATTGACGAGTTTCGAGTACATTAAACTTTCCAAGAACTTCTTACATTAATAAGGGACAGCAGTTCTTAATCTAAAGGGATATTCCCTGATATACAGCTGCCAACTCCGTTCGTAAGTGTAGTTCCTTAATGAGCTTTCATCTCTCTTTCCCCACCACCAAAAAGATTCTTTTGAGGAGTTTCCAGTACATTAAGCATTCCAAGAAGTATGTAATTTACTAAGATACTGTTATTCTTATTCTCAGTGGAGATATTTACGGATATACAGTTACCTCCCTTGTATGTTCATGTAGTTCCTAAATGAGCTTTCATCTCTCTTCCCTCACCACCAACCAGATTCTTTTGAGGAGATTCCAGTACAAAAAACATTCAAAGAAGTACTTAATTTACTAAGCTACTGCTATTCTTTTTCTCAGTGGAGATATTTACGGTTATACAGTTACCTACCCTGTATGTTCCTGTAGTTAATAATGAGCTTTCATCTCTCTTCCCTCACCACCAACGAGACTCTTTTGAGGAGTTTCCAGTACATTAACCTTTTAAAGAACTACTTAACAAGGAACAGCTGTTCTTAATATACAAGGGGTATTCTCTGATATAAAGCTGCCAATCCCATTTGTAAGTGTAGTTCTTAAATGAGCTTTCAACTCTCTTCCCTCACCACCAACCAAATTCTTTTGAGGAGTTTCCAGTCCATTATCCATTCCGAGAAGTACTTAATTTACTAAACTACTGCTATTCTTAATCTCAGAGGAGATATTTACTGATATACAGTTACCTACCTGTATGTTCATGTAGTACCTAAATGAGCTTTCATCTCTCTTCCCTCAACACCAACCGGATTCTTTTGTAGAGTTTCCAGTAGATTAACCATTCCAAGAAGTACTTAATTTACTAAGATACAGCTATTCTAATTCTCAGACGAGATATTTACTGATATACAGTTACCTATCCTATATGTTCATGTAGTTCTTAAATGAGCTTTCATCTCTCTTCCCTCACCACCAACCAGATTCTTTTGAGGAATTTCCAGTGTATTAACCATTTTATGAAGGATTAAATTTACTAAGCTACTGCTATTCTTATTCTCAGAGGACATATTTACAAAGCACATTCTGTTGAGGAGTTTCCAGTACATTAACCTTTCCACGAATAACTTACCTTAACAAGCAACAGCTGATCTTAATCTACAAGGGATGTTCCCTGATATACAACTGCCAACCCCCTTCGTAAGTGTAGTTCTTAAATGAACTGTCATCTCTCTTCCCTCACCACAAAACAGATTCCATTGAGGATTTTCCTGTACATTAACCATTCCAAGAAGAACTTAATTTACTAAGCTACCCCTACTCTTATTCTCAGAGGACATATTTACTGATATACAGTTACCTCCCATGTATTTTCATGTAGTTCCTAAATGAGCTTTCATCTCTCTTCCCTCACCAGCAACCAGATTCTTATGAGGAGAATCCAGTACAATAACCATTCGAAGAAGTACTAAATTTACTAAGCTACTGCTATTCTTTTGCTCAGTGGAGATATTTACGGTATACAGTTAACTACCCTGTATGTTCCTGTAGTCAATAATGAGCTTTCATCTCTCTTCCCTCACCACCAACGAGACTCTTTTAAGGAGTTTCCAGTACATTAACCTTTTAAAGAACTACTTACCTTAACAAGGAACAACAAGAGACTCAATGTAAACATAAGGTGAATGGGAGCATAAAGCAGACATGAGCATAAGCAATCGTAATACAAAGCAAATGCAAACATGAGCAACTGTAACACATGAGTAATTACAACAAGGCACAAGGCAATGGAGGGTCTCTTATCGGGGTCAGTCCACGGAAAACAGGAATTCTGGTCCAGTCTGGTGTCGCTCAAGGCAGCGCAGATGGCTCTTCCTTCCCTCGATGGTGAGGTAGAGGGGCAGGTTCAAGTCCTGGTGATGTGGCAGCCAGGATGCTGGTAACTTAACAACTGAGGTTAGTAAACACTTCACAGTAAACATTGCAGCAAGGTGCCAATACCTTACTTATTATAAACATTTATAATAAAACATTAAAGTGTCCAAGTCCTTTAGCTCCTATTTCCCTCCAATGGGGACCCCCAAGATAAGCAGCAAAGGGGGGAGTGAAAGAGAGGGACAACCGTGCAAAATTTCCCTTTGGTCCTTGTGCAAGGCTGTGGGCCACGCTGCCACAGCAAACGTTACTCCAAAGGGCGTCAGGCAGGGTCCAGGGAAGAAACAGGGCCGACACTGGGTCCAGGTCCATCGCTGGTGCAGGCAGGCCTTCCAGTTTCTCCTTAGAAAATTCCACCTCGGTCTTTGCTTTCCTGAGATGAAACAAGGGGAGACATCCCTCAAGGGCAGGTGCCCTTGGGTGGTCATTCTGTTGGACAATATTTTACATCTCTAGCTGGTATCCAGATTGGATTCGGTTCCCCAGTAGGGAAGACGCAGGCGAATCCCCTTCCTGCGCTGATAATTGGGTCGGGTCCACGTCACGCCCCTGTCAGAGAATCCTTCCACCGGGCCTCCACTTTTAAGTAGGGTGTTTGGCTTGACCAGTGTCTCTGGAAAGCCGACAGAGGTTGGTCCTTAGAGAAATTTAAAATATTCAATGTAAACATCGCTGTCCTCAGCTGGTCCTGGGGGCTTCCCCCCCTTTTTGTTTTAATAATTGATCCTTCAGGGTCCTATTATGCCTCTCAATTATGGCTTGACCCTTTGGGTTATAAGGTATTCCAGTGGTATGTTTAATATTCCACATTTGGAAAAATGCCTGTAAAGGCTTACTGGTGAAACAAGGTCCATTATCTGTTTTAACCTGTAAAGGCAGTCCTAGGATAGCAAAACATTGTAAGAAGTGGCTTTCAGCATGCCGTGCTCTTTCACCGGTATGCAGAGAGGCCCAACATGCACCAGAGCAGGTGTCAATGGACATAAATATATATTTTAGCCTTCCAAAGGGGGCGTAATGGGTCACATCAGTCTGCCAAATTAAATTGGGTCTTAAACCTCTTAAATTCACACCTGGAGATTGTAAGGGAGGGACTTGCACGAAAGGCATACATGATTTGCAAGTCCTTATAATCTTTTTTAAGTCTTTTATAGGAATTGAAGGAAATCTCTGATGTAACCCTCTCCAATTTAAGTGAGTACGCTCATGAAGCCCTTTGGCCATTTGGAGGTTTTGAGGTTGTACAATGGCCAGCGCTATGATGGTTCCATCCGTGGCCAGCTGGTCAGCCATACGATTACCTTGTGCCAGGTCCCCAGGCAGTCCTTGGTGTCCACGAAGGTGCTGTAAAAAGATATGCTCATTCCGCTCTTTTAACAGAGACCTGACTTGGATCATCAGAGGAGTGACTGGGTTTCCATCCAACTTGATATGTGAACATACCAGGTTGGGTAGCAAGTTAACCACATACAGACTATCAGAGAACAAGTTCATTGGCTGTTTAACATGGGTCAGCGCCAAGGCGACTGCGTACAGCTCTTTAAACTGTGCAGAGCCAGTGACGGCTTCAAAGTAATGGGTGTTATCTTTCCCACCGGCAGGGGGTGAGGCGGAGCGCACCACTACGGCAGAGCCGGCTCGCCCACCATCTGTAAAGACATTGGCAGCCTTGACAAGAGGCTTGGTAGAGAAAAGCACGGGGGGTGTCCATTGTAGCCTGGAAAATGAGGTCACCCATCTTGAAGTGCCATAGTGGCAATCTATCTTACCCATAAAGTCCTCCAGGGCACTAGACACACTTGAATTATTTCTCCTGACCCATTCAAAATCTGACAACCGGTAGGGAATAGTTAGCACGTCAGGATCTCTTCCATAATGTCTCAGGGAAGTATCCCTGCCCTTAATTACCAAGTCAGCTAGCTGGTCCATCTGGGAATAAACTCTGGGAGCTCCTCCCACTGATGCGTGCACCCACTGAAGGGGCTCGCCTGATTGCGTAATTGCAGCTGAAGAGAGTTCGGATCCGGGGAGGATCCAAAGGCAAAGTGGGCACTTAGGCTTGTAGCGTGCCAGCTGTGCCTTATTTAAGGCCAATTGGATTTTCTGGAAGGCTGTTTGGAGTGATGGAGTTATTGTAATAACATCAGTGGGCGCTTTGCCCTTCAAAGAGTCATGGAGCGGTAACAGCTCCTCTGTAGGCGGTTGAAGCCAGGATCTTAGCCAATTAATTTCACCTAACAGTCTTTGCATCTCCACCAGAGTATAAGTTGCCTGGAAGGATAACTGGGGCTTGAGTGGGCATACAGAGTCTAGTTTAAGCTCTGCCCCCAAGATCTTGAAGGGGTATACTTTCTGAACCTTGTCACTGGCTATATGCAGCCCTCCTCTTTGAAGGAGTGTTTGGGCCTTGCTATAGGCCAAATCTAGCACATGGGCGTCTGCTGATCCAATAATAATGTTGTCCAATTAAATGCATATAGTCCGATCTACTCCTGTATTAATTAAGAATCGGAACTTTTTTCCAAATATCATGATTACTGTCTCTGGCAATAGGGACTGCCCAGCAAGGGGCTTTAGGCTGTTTATTGCCTTGGTTGGTGGGGAATCTAAAAGTCAGGCCATAAAGCAGATGTTTTGTCCAGGGCGCGTTCGGCCTGCCTCTCTCAAGAACCATCCTCCTGCACTCATGAAAATCTGTAGCTTCAAGGCCTCTGAATTTAAAAGTGGCCAGGCTAGTTTTTTTTTTTTTTTTTTTTTTGCTGCGGGGCGCCGCCGGCGCCGCAGAAAAGCGGCTCAGGGTTGCCGAAATCTGCATAAGTATAGAGTTAAGCTGAGCCTCACATGGGGGAGGGGTAGCAAGCCTGTGGCTGCTCTGCTCATCTCCTGCCAGCCGCGGCTTTGGATTCATGGGTACCGAACGAGCTTTCGTCCCAGGGCTTCTCGCGGAGTAGGGCATGGGGCCCGCTCCAGATCAAAATTACCTCCGGCTTCCTTCTCCTGAGTCCAGGGGTTCCCCGCCCGGGTCCCAAGAGAGGCAAGCCTTGAGAGTCTTAATGGCTCGCAGTGGGAGTTTTCCCCATGGTGCTGTTTGTAATTCCCGCTCTAGTCGGTCCCAAATTTCCCATGAGAGTGGGTTGGCTCCAGTTAGCCACGGGACCCTGTGGGTCAATTCCTCCCAAATTCGTGTAGCGCAGGGCTCTGAGATATTAATCCCCGCGTTTTGGAGGGTGAACTTTAGGATCTTAGGGGGCGAATTGTTTCGCCGACTCTGGACTTGTCCCATCCTCTTACCTGGGGTGGGAGGATCGCGCGTCTCAGGATTTCCAACCTGTTTCCGTCAGGGCCGGTCCGGAGCCGGGCTTTCTTGCGTGGATTTGTGCAAACCACGTGGGGCGCCACTCTGTGGGGACTGCTTTCTCTGCTCCTGCTCAAATTCTTATTTTCTCTCTTATTATCCTCGCATCGCCTTCTCCCCCAACCCTCGGCCTGCAGGTTTGTCGGGGTGAGACGTGGGGATGTCTCCGTCCTGGCGGGCGCGCGACCCGCGTGGCAATGTGACCGCTATCCTACTCTGGAAGCAACGGACATAGACCACGGGTCAGCTTCTGAGAGCGAACTAACTTTATTGAGAGAGGGGCAAGGGTAGATGATCAGGGGAAGGGGGTTGGCCAGGATTCCCATAGGCCACGAGCTGTCAGGTGACCTCCAAGGGGCTGGTCACTTGACCTCCAAGGGGCTGGTCACTTGACCTCCAAGGGGCTACGTCACTCTGAGCGCGCCAAACCAGGGCGGGGCTAGTAGGCGCCAGGCTGGCTGCCAGCTAAGTCGGGGGTCTCTTATCGGACCGGTTTCTCCAGATTCCAATGGAAGGGCTGCATTCCCCAGCTGGGGGAGGTGCCTCAGGCCCCTTCCATCTAGGGGGGAAGATGGACCCCAACAAAGAAGTACTTAATTTACTAAGATACAGCTATTCTAATTCTCAGAGGAGATATTTACTGATATACAGTTACCTAGTATGTTCATGTCATTAATAAATGAGCTTTTATCTCTCTTCCCTCACCACAAATCAGATTCTTCTGAGGAGCTTCCTGTACATTAACCGTTCCTCGATGTAGTTACCTTAACAAGCTCCAGCTGTTCTCATTCTCAGAAGGGATACTCCCTGATATAGAGCTGCCTACCATCTTCGTAAGTGTAGGTCCTAAATGAGCTTTTTTCTCTGTTCCCTCACCACAAAGCAGATTCTTTGTGGAGTTTCCAGTACATTAACCTTTCCACAAACTACTTACCTTAACAAGAAGTAGCTGTTCTTATAATCATATGGGATATTTCCTGATATACAGCTGCCTACCACCTTCATAAGTGTAGTTCCTAAATGAGCTGTCAACTCTCTTCCCTCACCAAGAAGCAGATGCGTTTGAGGAATTTCCAGTACATTACCAATACCAGAAAGTACTTAATTTACTAAGCTTCTGCTATTCTTATTCTCAGGGGAGTTATTTACTAATAAATAGCTACCTACCCAGTATGTTCATGTCATTCCTAAATAAGCTTTTCTCTTCCCTCACCATTAATCAGATTCTTTTGAGGATTCTCCAGTACATTAACCTTTCCTCTATCTAATTACCTTAACAAGCTCCAGCTGTTCTTTTTCTCAGAAGGGATACTCCCAGATACACAGCTGCTTACCACCTTCGTAAGTGTAGTTCCTAAATGAGCTTTTATCTCTGTTCCCTCACCACAAAGCAGATTCTTTTGAGGAGTTTCCAGTACATTAACCATACCAAGAATTACTTGATTTACTAAGCTACTGCTATTCTTATTCTCAGGGGAGATATTTATTGTTAAACAGCTACCTACCCTGTATGTTCATGTCGGTCCTAAATGAGCTTTTATCTCTCTTCCCTCACCACAATCAGATTCTTCTGAAGGTTTTTCCAGTACATTAACCTTTCCTTGATCTAATTACCTTAACAAGCCCCAGGTATTCTTATTCTCAGAAGGGATACTCCCTGATATACAGCTGCCTACCACCTTCGTATCTGTATTTACTAAATGAGCTTTTTTCTCTGTTCCATCACCACAAACCAGATTCTTGTGAGGAGTTTCCAGTACATTAACCTTTCCTTGATCTAACTACCTTAACTAGCTTCCAGCTGTTCTTATTCTCAGAAGGGAAACTTCCAGATATACAGATGCCTACCACCTTCTTAAGTGTATTTCCTATATGAGCTTTTTTCTCTGTTCCCTCACCACAAAGCAGATTCTTTGGTGATTTTCCTGTACAATAACCATACCAGGAAGTATTTAATTTACTAAGGTACTGCTATTCTTATTATCAATTGAGATATTTACTGATAAACAGCTACCTACCCAGTATGTTAATATTGTTCCTAAATGAGATTTTATCTCTCTTCCCTCACCACAAATCAGATTCTTGTGATGAATGTCTAATACCTTACTTTTCCTCGCTCTAATTCCCTTAACGAACTCCAGCTGTTCTTATACTCAGAAGGGATACTCCCTGATATACAGCTGCCTACAATCTTCATTACTGTAGTTCACAAATGAGCTTTTTTCTCTGTTCCATCACCACAACGCAGATTCTTGTGAGGACTTTCCAGTACATTAACCTTTCCACGAACGACTTACCTTAACATGCTCCATCTGTTCTTATTCTCAGAAGAGATATTGCCTGATATACAGCTGCCAACCACCTTCGAATATGTAGTTCTTAAATGAGCTTTTATCTCTCTTCCCTCACCACAAATCAGAGTCTTCTGAGGAGTTACCAGTACATTAAGCTTTCCTCGATCTAATTACCTTAATATGCTCCAGCTGTTCTTATTCTCAGAAGGGATACTCCCTGATATACAGCTGCCTACCACCTTCATAAGTGTAGGTCCTAAATGAGCTTTTTCTCTGTTCCCTCACCACGAAGCAAATTCTTGTGAGGAGTTTCCAGTAAATTAACCTTTCCATGAAGAACTTACCCCAACAAGCAACAGCTCTACGTATAATCAGAAGGGATATTGCCTGATATACAGCTGCCTACCACCTTCGTAAGTGTAGTTTTTAAATGAGCTTTTATCTCTCTTCCCTCACCAAAAAGCAGATTCTTTTTTTTTCTATCCTCATTACAATTTTATTTCACTATATCAAGTGACAGGTTTGACAGAAAAGTCAGAATTTTGATAAAACACACATCTAAAATGACATGTTTCCCTTTCATTATCTTTTAAAATGATTATATGAGCTTGGTGTGTATGTACTAATCTTGATTTTTTTTTCTGAACTGAAATTGTCTTTGCCTCTGTAAGGAAAAAAACAGATTCTGAGCCAAATACAGCTACACTGTAAGTAGAGGGTTTGTTCTTTAAGGCTACATAAACTTGAGCAAAATATTTAACATTGCTGAGCACTTTCGGTTTAGGATATTTTCATACATGTATGTTGTGTTGATAAATTAAAATTTGTACTACAGCTTGATAAATATGTGTATGTAATACAATCCTGCACTTACCTTAAACAAAATATGAGTCCACTAGTTTCCTAAAAAACAATAGAAAAGAAAGAGTTTGGAAATATAGAGTAGAGCTTAAATAAATCAGTTCAAATTCTATCATTAGTTTATTATGTAAAATAATTACTGTAATTTAATTACACTAAAGTTGGAAAATGTAAAAGAGGTAACTAGTATGGATTTGCAAAAGGTACACAGATTTTGCTTAGAGTTATCGATAAAAAGAAATCTATTTTTGTCTACTTATGAATTTTATGAAACATTTTACTTATTTATTCTATTTTTATTTTCTTTAAGCAATTGTATAAAGGAATTGCCATTCAACAAAGCAACTTATGAATATAATGTGTCTTCACCAATGTCACCCATCCCTCTAAATGTACCTTTCACTTTTCTCAATTTTTACGATATGCATTGAATTTTTTTGCTAGATTTCCCCCTCTTCTTTTCATTTGTCTCACTCTTTCCCCTTAACCATACCCCACCCCTTTCAAGTACCCATTTCCAGGTATTTATTTTGTTGAACTATGACGTAGCCTTTCCAAGGCATTAGATAGAGTCCTCCCATGAAATTACCTATCTTCCCTCACCAAAAAGCAGATTCTTTTGAGGAATTTCCAGTATATTACCCATACCAGGAAGTACTTAATTTTCTAAGCTACTGCTATTCTTATCCTCAAGGGAGTTATTACTGATAAACAGCTACATACCACTATGTTCATGTCGATCCAAACGAGCTTTTATCTCTCTTCCCTCACAACAAATCAGATTCTTCTGAGGAGTTTCCAGTACATTAACTTTTCCTCGATCTAATTACCTTAACAAGCTCCAGCTGTTCTTATTCTCAGAAGGGTTACTTCCTGATATACAGCTGCCTACCACCTTCGTAAGTGTACTTCATAAATGAGCTTTTGTCTCTGTTCCCTCACCACAAAGCAGGTTATTTTCAGGAGTTTCCAGTACATTAACCTTACCAGGAAGTACTTAATTTACTAAGCTACTACTATTCTCATTCTCAGCGGAGATATTTACGGATAAAAAGCTACCTACGCAGTATGTTCATGTTGTTCCTAAATGAGATTTTATCTCCCTTCCCTCACCACAAATCAGATTCTTGTGAGGATTTTCCAATACCTTAACCTTTCCTGATTCTAATTACCGTAAAAAGCTCCAGCTGTTCTTATTCTCAGAAGGGATACTCCCTGATATACGGCTGCCTACCCCGTTCGTAAGTGTAGTTCCTAAATGATATTTTATCTCTCTTCCCTCACCAGAAATTAGATTACTCTGAGGAGTTTCCAGTACATTAACCTTTCCTCGATCTAATTACCTTAAAAAGCTACAGCGGTTCTTATTGTCAGAAGGGATACTCCCTGATATACAGCAGCCTACCACCTTCGTAACTGCAGTTCTTAAATGAGCTTTTTTCTCTGTTCCCTCACGACAAAGCAGATTCTTCAAGGAGCTTACCGTACAAAAACCTTTCCACGAATTACTTACTTTAAGAAGCAACAGCTGTTGTTATTATCAGAAGGGATATTTCCTGATATGCAGCTGCCTACCCCGTTCGTAACTGTAGTTCCCAAATGAGCTTTTATCTCTCTTCCCTCGACACGAATCAGATTCTTCCGAGGAGTTTCCAGTACATTAACCATATCAGGAAGTACTTAATTTAGTAAGCTACTGCTATTCTTATTCTCAGGGGAGATATTTATTGACAAAGAGCAACCTACCCAGTAGGTTCATGTCGGTAAAAGCTCATTTAGGAACTGCACTTAGGATGGTGGTAGGCAACTGTATATCAGTCAATGTCCCTTCTGATTAAAAGAACAGCTGTTGCTTGTTAAGGTAAGTAGATCATGGAAAGGTTAATGTACTGGAAACTCCTCACAAGAATCTGCTTTGTGGTGAGGGAAAAGAGAAAAAGCTAATTTAGGACCTACACTTCTGAAGGTGGTAGGCAGCTGTATATCAGAGAGTATCCCTTCTGAGAATAAGAACGGTTGGAGCATGTTAAGGTAATTAGATCGGGGAAAGGTTAATGTGCTATAAATTCCTCAGAAGTCTCTGATTTGTGGTTAGTGAAGAGAGATAAAAGCTTATTTAGGAACTACACTAAAAAACGGGGTAGGCAGCTGTATACTAGGCAATATCCCTTCTGATAATAAAAACAGCTGTTGCATGGTAAGGTAAGTAGATCGTGGAAAGGTTATTGTACAGGAAAATCCTCAAAAGAATCTGATTTGTGGTGAGGGAAGGGAGATAAAAGCTCATTTAAGAATGACATGAACATACTGGGTAGGTAGCTGTTCATTAGTAAATATCTCCCCTGAGAATAAGAATACCAGTAGTTTAGTAATTTAAGTACTTCCTGGCTTGGTAATGTACTGGCATTTCCTCAGAATACTCTGATTTGTGGTGAGGGAAGAGAGATAAAGGCTCATTTAAGAACTACACATACGAACGGGGTAGGCAGCTTTATATCAGGCAATATCCCTTCTGATAATAAGAACTGCTGTTGCTTGTTAAGGTAAGTAGTTCGTGGAAAGCTTAATGTACTGGAAACTCATCACAAGAATCTGCTTTGTGGTGAGGGAACAGAGAAAAAAGCTCATTTAGGAACTAGACTTACGAACCTGGTAGGCAGCTGTATGTCAGGGAGTATCCCTTCTGAGAATAAGAACAACTGGAGCTTGTTAAGGTAATTAGATCGAGGGAAGGTTAATGTACTGGAAACTCCTGAGAAGAATCTGATTTGTGGTGAGAGAAGAGAGATAAAAGCTCATTTAGGAACGACAGTAACATACTGGGTAGGTAGCTGTTTATCAGTAAATATCTCCCCTGAGAATAAGAATAGCAGTAGCGTCCTAAATTAAGTACTTCCTGATATGGTTATTGTACTGGAGACTCCTCAAAATAATATGTTTTGTGGTGAGGGAACAGAGTAAAAAGCTTATTTATGAACTACACTTATGAATGTGGTAGGCAGCTGCTTCAGGGAGTATCCCTTCTGAGAATAAGATCCGCTGGAGATTGTTAAGGTAATTACATCGAGGAAAGGTTAATGTACTGGAAACTCCTCAGAAGGAACTGATGTGTGGTGAGGGAATAGAGATAAAAGCTCATTTAGGAATGACAAGAATATACTTTGTAGGTCGGTGTTTGTTAGTAAATATCTCCCTTGAGAATAAGAATAGCAGTAGCTTAAAAAATTAAGTACTTCCTGGTATGGTTATTGTACTGGAGACTCCTCAAAAGAATCTTCTTTGTGGTGAGGGAACAGAATAAAAAGCTCATTTAGGAACTACACTTACGAAGGTGGTGGGCAGCTGTATATCAGGCAATATCCCTTCTGATTATAAGAAATGCTGCTGCTTGTTAAGGTAAGTAGTTCATGGAAAGGTTAATGTACTGGAAACTCCTCACAAGAATCTGCTTAGTGGTGAGGGAATAGAGAAAAAAGCTCAATTAGGAACAACACATGGAGGGGGTAAGTAGCTCTCTATCAGGGAATATCCCTTCTGAGAATAAGAACAGCTGCAGCTTGTTAAGGTAATTACATCGCGGAGAGGTTTATGTTGGAAACTCCTCAGAAGAATCTGATTTGTGGTGAGGGGAGAGTGATGAAAGCTCTTTTAGGACCGACATGAACATACTGGGTAGGTAGCTGTTTATCAGTAAATATCTCAACTGAGAATAAGAATAGCAGTTGCTTAGTAAATTAAGTACTTCCAGGTATGTTTATTGTACTGGGGACTCCTAAAATGATTCTGCTTTGTGGTGAGGGAACAGAGCAAAAAGCTCCTTTAGGAACTATACTTACAAAGGTGTAGGCCGCTGTATATCAGGGAGTATCCCTTCTTAGAATAAGAACAGCTGGTGTTATTTAAGGTAATTTGATCGAGGAAAGTTTACTGTACTGGAAACTCCTCAAAGGAATCTGATTCGTGGTGAGGGAAGAAAGATAAAAGCTCATTTAAGAATGACATGTCCATACTGGGTAGGTAGCTGTTTATTAGTAAATATCTCCCCTAAGAAGGAGAGTAGCAAAAGCTTATTAAACTAAGTACTTCCTGGTATTGTTATAGTACTGGGGCCTCCAGTACTGCGGATATCAGCCAATATCCCTTTTGATTATAAGAACAGCTGCTGCTTGTTAACGTACGTTGTTCGTGGAAAGGTTCATGTACTGGCAACTCCTCACAAGAATCTGCTTTGTGGTGAGAGAACAGAAAAAGCTCATTGATGAACTACTCTTATGAAGGTGGTAGGCAGCAGTATATCAGGCAATATCCCTTCTGAGAATAAGAACAGATGGAACTTGTTTACGTAAGTAGTTCGTGGACAGTTTAATATAATGGAAATTCTTCCGAAGACTCTGATTTGTGGTAACGGAAGAGAGATCAAAGCTCATTTAGAAACTACACAAAAGAACGGGGTAGCCAGCTGTGTATCAGTCTATATCCATTCCGATAATAAGAACAGCTGTTGCTTGTTAAGGTAAGAAGTTCATGGAAAGGTTAATGTACTGGAAACTCCTCAAAGGAATCTGCTTAGTGGTGAGGGAACAGAGAAAAAAGCTCAATTAGGAACTACACTAACGAAGTTGGTAGGCAGCTGTATATCACGGAGTTTCCCTTCTGAGAATAAGAACAGCTGGAGCTTGTTAAGGTAATTAGATCGAGGAATTATAATGTACTGGAAACTCCTCAGAAAAATCTGAGTTGTGGTGAGGGAAGAGAGATAAAAGCTAATTTAGAAACAACATGAACATACTGGGTAGGTAGCTGTTTATCAGTAAATATCTGCACTGAGATAAGAATAGCAGTAGCTTCGTAAATTAAGTACTTCCTGGTATGGTTAGTGTACTGGAGAATCCTTAAAACAATCTTCTTTGGGGTGAGGGAACAGAGTAAAAAGCTCATTTAAGAACTACACTTACGAAGGTTGTAGTCATCTATGTATCAGCGAGTATCCCTTCTGAGAATAAGAACAGTTGGGGCTTGTTATGGTAATTACATCGAGGAAAGGTTAATGTCCTGGAAACTCCTATGAAGAACCTGATTTGTGGTGAGAGAAGAGTAGTAAAGCTCATTTCGTAACAACACGAACATACTGGGTAGGTAGCTGTTTATCAGTAAATATCTCAACTGAGAATGAGAATAGCAGTAGCTTAGTAAACTTAGTACTTCCTGGTATGTTTATTGTACTGGAGACTCCTCAAATAATCTGCTTTGCGGTGAGGGAACAGAGAAAAAGCTCATTTAGGTACTACACTTACGAAGACGGTAGGCAGCTGTATATAAGGGAGTATCCCTTCTGAGAATAAGAACAGCTATAGCTTGTTAAGGTCATTAGATTGAGGAAAGGTTAAGGTACTGGAAACTCCTCAGAAGAATCTGGTTTGTGGTGAGAGAAGAGAGATAAAACCTCATTTACGAACAACATGAACATACTGGGTAGGTAGCTGTTTATCAGTAAATATCTATACAGAGAATTAGAATAGCAGTATCTTAGCAAATTAAGTACTTCCTAGTGTGGTTATTGTTCTAGAGACTACTCAAAAGAATCTGCTTTGTGGTGAGGGAACAGAAAAGAAAGCTCATTTAGGAACTACAATTACGAAGGTGGTAGGCAGCTGTATATCAGGGAGTATCCCTTCTGATAATAAGAACATGTGGAGCTTGTTAAGGTAATTAGATCGAGGAAAGGTTAATGTACTAGAAACTAATCAGACGAATCTGATTTGTGGTGAGGGAAGTGAGATAAAACCTCATTTAGAAACTACACTTACTAAGATGGTTGGCAGCTGTATATCAGGCAATATCCCTTCTGAGAATAAGAAACCTGGAGCATGTTAAGTTAAGTAGTTCGTGGAAAGGTTAATGTACTGGAAAATCCTCGCAAGAATCTGCTTTGCTGGGATGGAACAGAGAAAAAGCTCATTTAGGAACTACACTTACGAAGGTGGTAGGCAGCTGTAATTCAGGGAGTATCCCTTCTGAGAATAAGAACAGCTGGAGCGTGTTTAGGTAATTAGATCGAGGAAAGGTTAATGTACTGGAAACTCCTCAGAAGACTCTGATTTGTGGTGAGAGAAGAGAGATAATAGCTCATTTAGGAACTACACATACAAATGGGGTAGGCAGCTGTATTTCAGGAAATATCCCTTCCGATAATAAGAACAGCTGTTGCTTGTTTAGGTAAGTAGTTCGTGGACAGGTTAATGTACTGGAAACTCCTCGCAATTATCTGCTTTGTGGTGAGAGAACAGAGAAACAAGCTCATTTAGGAACTACACTTACCAAGGTCGTATGTACCTGTATATCCGGGAGTATCACTTCTGAGAATAAGAAGAGCTGGAGCTTGTTAAGGTAATTAGATCGAGGAAAGATTAATGTACTGGAAACTCCTCAGAAGAATCTGAGATGTGGTGAGGGAAAAGAGATAAAAGCTCATTTAGTAAGGACATGAACATACTGGGTAGTTAGCTGTTTATCAGTAAATTTCTCCACTGAGAATAAGAATAGCAGTAGCTTAGTAAATTACGTACTTCCTGGTATGTTTATTGTACTGGAGACTCCTCAAAAGAATCTGCTTTGTGGTTAGGGAACAGAGTAAAAAGCTCATTTATGGACTACACGTACGAAGGTGGTGGGCAGCTGTATATTAGGGAGTATCCCTTCTGAGAATAAGAATAGCTGGAGCTAGTTAAGGCAATTATATCGAGGAAAGGTTAATGTACTGGAAACTCCACAGAAGAATCTAATTTTTGGTGAGGGAAAAAGATAAAAGCACATTGAGGAACGACATGAACATACTGGGTAGGTAGCTGTTTATCAGTAAATATCTCAACTGAGAATAATAATAGCAGTAGCTTAGTAAATTACGTACTTCCTGGTATGTTTATTGTACTGGAGATTCCTATAAAGAATATGCTTTGTGGTGAGGGAACAGAGTAAAAAGCTCATTTAAGAACTACACTTACGAAGGTGGTAGGCAGCTATATATCAGGAAGTATCCCTTCTGAAAATAAGAACAACTGGAGGGTGTTAAGGTAATTACGTCAAGGAAAGGTTAATGTACTTGAAACTCCTAAGAAGTCTCTGATATGGAGTGAGTGAAGAGAGATAAAAGCTCATTTAGGAACTACACATATGAATGGGGTAGGCAGCTGTATATCAGGAAATATCCCTTCTGATAATAAGAACACCTGGTACTTTTTAAGGTAAGTCGTGCGTGGAAAGGTTAATGTACTGGAAACTATGCAGAAGACTCTGATTAATGCTGAGCGAATAGAGATAAAAGCTCATTTAGTAACTACACATACGAACGGGATAGGCAGCTGTATATCAGGCAATATCCCTTCTGATAATAAGAACAGCTGTTGCTTGTTAAGGTAAGTAGTTCGTGGAAAGGTTAATGTACTGGAAACTCCTCACAAGAATCTGATTTGTGGTGAGGGAACAGAGAAAAAAGCTCATTAAGGACCTACTCTCTCGAAGGTGTTAGGCAGCTGTATATCAAGGAGTATCCCTTCGGAGAATAAGAACAGCTGGAGCTTGTTAAGGTAATTAGATCGAGGAAAGGTTAATGTACTGGAAACTCCTCAGAAGATTCTGATTTGTGGTGAGGAAAGAGAGATAAATGCTCATTTAGGAACGACTTGAAAATACTGGGTAGGTAGCTGTTTATCAGTAAATATCACCACTGACAATAAGAATAGCAGTAGATTAGTAAGTTAATACTTCCTGGTATGGTTATTGTACTGGAGACTCCTCAAAAGAATCTGCTGTCTGGTGAGGGAACAGAGTAAAAAGCTCTTTTAGGAACTATACTTACGTAGGTGGTAGGCAGCTGTATATCATAGTTCGTGGAAAGTTTAATGTACTGGAAACTCCTCACAGGTATCTGCACATCCTGTACATCCAGGATTATCCCTTCTGTTAATAAGAACAGCTGTTACTTGTTAAGGTAAGTAGTTCGTGGAAAGGTCAATGTACTGGAAATTCCTCAAAAGGATCTGCTTTTTGGTGCGGGAAGAGAAATTAAAGCTCATTTAGGAACGTCAAGAACATACTGGGTAGATAGCTTTTTATTAGTAAATATGTCCACTGAGAATAAGAATAGCAGTAGCTTAGTAAATTATGTATTTCCTGGTGAGGTTAATGTACTGGAAACTCCTCAAAGAATCTGCTTTGTTTTGAGGGATCAGAGAAAAAAGCTCATTAAGGAACTACACTTACGAAGGTGGTAGGCAGCTGTATATCATGCAATATCCCATTTGATAATAAGAATAGCAGTAGCTTAGAAAATTAAGTACTTCCGGGTAAGGTTAATGTACAGGAATCTCCTGAAAATAATCTGCTTTGTGGTGAGGGAACAAAGAAAAAAGCTCATTTAGGAACTACACTTCCGAAGGTGGTAGGCAGATGTATATCAGGGAGTATCCCCTCTGAGAATAAGAACAGCTGGAGCTTGTTAAGGTAATTCGATCGAGGACAGGTTAATGTACTGGAAACTCCTCAAAAGAATCTGATTTGTGGTGAGGGAAGAGAGATCAAAGGTCATTTAGGAATGACATGTACATACTGGGTAGGTAGCTGTTTATTAGTAAATATCTCCACTGAGAATAAGAATAGCAGTAGCTTAGTAAATGTAGTACATCCTGGGATGGGTAATGTACTGGTAATTCCTCAAAAGGATCTACTTTTTGGTGAGGAAAGAGAAATAAAAGTTCATTTATGAACGACAAGAACATACTGGGTAGATAGCTTTTTATTAGTAAATATCTCCACTGAGAATAAGAATAGCAGTAGCTTAGTAAAATAAGTACTTCCTGGTATGGTTATTGTACTGGCGACTCCTCAAATGAATCTGCTTTGTGGTGAGGGAACAGAGTAAAAACCTCATTTAGGAAATACACTTATGAAGGTGGTAGGCAGCTGTATATATGAGAGTATCACATCTGAAAATAAGAACAGCTGGAGCTTGTTAAGGTATTTACATCGAGGAAAGGTTAATGTACTGGAAACTCTTCAGAAGAATCTGATTTGTGGTGAGGGAAGAGAGATAAAAGCTCATTTAGGAACAACATGAACATACTGGGTATGTAGCTGTTTATCAGTAAATATCTACATTGAGACTAAGAATAGAAGTAGCTTAGTAAATTAAGTACTTCCTGGTATGGATACTGTAGTGGATACTCCTCAAAAGAATCTGCTTTGTGGTGAGGGAACCAAGAAAAAAGCTCATTTAGGAACTACACTGACGAAGGTGTAGGCAGTTGTATATCATGGAGTATCCCTTCTGAGAATAAGAACAGCTGTAGCTTGAAAAGGTAATTAGATGGAGGAAAGGTTAATGTACTGGAAACTCCTCAAAAGAATTTGATTTGTGGTGAGGTAAGTGAGATAAAACCACATTTGGAATGACCTGAACATACTGGGTAGGTAGCTGTTTATCAGTAAATATCTCCGCTGAGAATGAGAATAGCAGTAGCTTAGTAAATTAAGTACTGCCTGGTATGGTTAATGTACTGGAAACTCCTCAAAAGAATCTGCTTTTTGGTGATGGAAGAGACATAAAACCGCATATAGAAACTACACTTATGAAGGTGGTTGGCAGCTGTATATCAGACAATATCCCTTCTGATAATAAGAACAGCTGTTACTTGTTAATGTAAGTAGTTCCTGGAATGGGTAATGTACGGAAACTCCTCAAAAGAATCCGCTTTGTCGTGAGGCAACAGAGAATAAAGCTCATTTGGAACTACACTTACGAAGGTGGTAGGCAGCTCTATATCAGGCAACATCCCTTCTGATAATAAGAACAGCTGTTGCTTTTTAAGGTAAGTAGTTCGTGGAAAGGTCAATGTACTGGAAACTCCTCAAAAGATTCTGATTTGTGGTGAGTTAAGAGAGATAAAAGGTAATTTGGGAATAACATGAACGTACGGGGTAGGTAGCTGTTTACCAGTAAATAACTCCACTGAGAATAAGAATAGCAGCAGCATAGCAAATTAAGTAGGTCCTGGTATCGTTAATGTACTGGAAACTCCCCAAAAGAATCTGTTTTCTGGTGAGACAATAGAGAAAAAAGCTCATTTAGGAATGACGTGAACATACTGGGTTGGTAGCTGTTTTTCAGTAAATATCTCCCCTGAGAATGAGAATAGCAGTAGCTTAGTAAATTAAGTACTGCCTTGTATGAGTAATGTACTGGAAATTCCTCAAAAGAATCTGCTTTTTGTTGATGGAAGAGAAGTAAAAGCTCATTTAGGAACTACACTTACAAAGGTGGTAGGCAGCTGTATATCAGGCAATATCCCTTCTGATTATAAGAACAGCTGTTGCTTGTTAAGGTAAGCAGTTCGTGGAAAGGTTAATGTACTGGAAACTCCTCAGAAGAATCTGCTTTGTGGGGAGGGAACAGAGAATAAAGCTCATTATCACCTACACTTTCGAAGGTGTTATGCAGCTGTATATCAGGGAGTATCCCTTCTGAGAATAACAACACCTGGAGCATGTAAAGTTAATTAGGTCGAGGAAAGGTTAATGTACTGGAAACTCCTCAGAACTCTCTGATTTGTGGTGAGGGGGGAGAGATAAAAGCTCATTTAGGTACTACACATACGAACGGGGTAGGCAGCTGTATATCAGGCAAAATCCCTTCTGATAAAAAGAATAGCTGTTGCTTGTTAAGGTAAGATGTTCGTGGAAAGGTTAATGTACTGGAAACTCCTCACAAGAGTCTGCTTTGTGGTGAGGACACAGAGAAAAAAGCTCATTTAGGTCCTTTACTTACGAAGGTGGTAGGCAGCTGTATATCAGGCAATATCCCTTCTGATTATGAGAACAGCTATTTCTTCTTAAGGTACTTAGTTCATGGTAAGGTTAATGTACTGGAAAATCCTCAGAAGAATCTGATTTGTGGTGAGGGTAGACAGATAAAAGCTCATTTAGGAATGCCAGGAACATACTTGGTAGGTAGCTGTTTATTAGTAAATATCTCCCCTGAGAATAAGAATAGCAGTAGCTTAGTAAATTAAGTACTGCCTGGTATGGTTAATGTACTGGAAACTCCTCAAAGGAATCTGCTTTATGGTGACGGAAGAGAGATAAAGCCTCATTTAAGAACTACACTTACGAAGGTGGTTGGCCGCTGTATATCAGGCAATATCACTTCTGAGAATATGAACAGCTGGATCTTGTTAAGGTAAGTAGTTCTTTGAAAGGTTGATGTACTGGAAAATCCTCACCAGAATCTGCTTTGTGGTGAAGGAAGAGAGAAAAAAGCTCATTTATGAACTACACTTACGAAGGTGGTACCCAGCTATATATCAGGCAATATCCCTTCTGATTATAAGAACAGCTGTTGCATGTTCAGGTAAGTACTTCCGGGAAAGTTTAATGTACAGGAAACTCCTCACAAGAATCTGCTTTGTGGTGAGGGAACAGAGAAAAAAAGCTCATTTAGAAACTACAATTACGAAGGTGTTATGCAGCTCTATATCAGGGAGTATCCCTTCTGAGAATAAGAACCGCTGGAGGTGTTAAGGTAATTAGATGGAGGAAAGCTTAATGTACTTTACACTCCACAAAAGAATCTGATGTGTGGTGAGGGAAGAGAGATAAAACCTCATTTAGGAATGAGATGAACATACAGGTAGGTAGCAGTTTATCATTAAATATCTCCTGTAATAATGAGAATAGCAGTAGTTTAGTAAATTAAGTACTGCCTGGTATGGTTAATGGACTGGAAACTCCTCAGAAGAATCTGCTTTTTTTAATGGAAAAGAGATAAAACCTCATTTAGGAACTACTCTTACGAAGGTGGTTGGCAGCTTTGTAGCAGGCAATGTCCCTTCTGAGAATAAGAACAGCAGGAGCTTGTTAAGGTAAGTAGTTCCTGGAAAGTTTAATGTACTGGAAAACCTCACAAGAATCTGTTTTGTGGTGATGGAACAGAGAAAAAAGCTCATGTAGGAACTACACTTACTAACAAGGTAGGCAGCTGTATATCAGGGAGTATCACTTCTGAGAAGAAGAACAGCTGGAATTTGTTAGGGTAATTACATCGAGGAAAGGTTAATGTACTGGAAACTCCACTAAAGAATCTGATTTGTGGTGTGTGAAGAAAGGTAAAAGCTCACTAATAAAAACATGAACATACTGGGTCCGTAGCTGTCTATCAGTATATATCTCCACTGCGGATAAGAATAGCTGTAGATTCGTAAATTAAGTACTTCCTGGTATGGTTATTGTACTGGAGACTCCTCAAAAGAATCTGCTTTGTGGTGAGGGAACAGAGAAAAAAGCTCATTTAGGAACTACAATTACGAAGTTGGTAGACATCTGTATATCAGGGAGCATCCCTACTGAGAATAAGAACAGTTGGAGCTTTGTAAGGTAATTAGATCGATTAAAGGTTAATATACTGGAAACTCCTCAAAAGAATCTTATGTGTTGTGAGAGAAGAGAGATAAAATCTCATTTAGGACCTACACTTACGAAGGTGGTAGGCAGCTGTATATCAGGGAGTGTCCCTTCTGAGAATAAGAACAGCTGGAGCATGTTAAGGGAATTAGATCGAGGAAAGGTTAATATACTGGAAACTACTCAGAATCCTCTGATTTGTGGTGAGGGAAGAGAGATAAAAGCTCATTTATGAAGTAAACATACGAACGGGGTAGGCAGCTTTATATCAGGAAATAGACCTACTGATAATAGGAACAGCTGTTGCTTGTTTAGGTAAGTAGTTCGTTTAAAGGTTAATGTACTGGAAAATCCTCAGAAGAATCTGATTTGTGGTGAGGGGAGAGAGAAAAAAAGCTCATTTAGGAACGACATGAACATACTGGGTAGGTAGCTGTTTATCAGTAAATATCTCCACTGAGAATAAGAATAGCAGTAGCTTAGTAAATTAAGTACTTCCTGGTATGGTTATTGTACAGGAGACTCGTAACAAGAATCTGCTTTGTGGTGAAGGAAGAGAGTAAAAAGTTCATTTAGGAACTACACTTATGAAGGTGGTAGGCAGCTGTATATCAGGCAATATCCCTTCTGATTATAAGAACAGCTGTTGCTTGTTAAGGTAAATAGTTCGTGGAAAGTTTAATGTCCTGGAAACTCCTCAGAAGAATCTGGTTTGTGGTGAGGGAAGAGAGATAAAAGCTCATTTATTACCGAAATGAACATACTGGGTAGATACCTGTTTACCAGTAAATATCACACCTGAGATTAAGTATAGCAGTAGCTTAGTAAATTAAGTACTTCCTGGGATGGTTAATGTACTGGAAACTCCTCAGAAGAATCTGATTTTTAGTGAGGGAAGAGATATAAAAGCTCATTTATGAAAAAGATGAACATACTGGGACGGTAGCTGTTTATCCATAAATATCTCCACTGACAATAAGAATAGCAGTAGCTTAATAAATTAAGAACTTCCTGTTATGTTTAATGTACTGGAATCTCCTCAAAAGAATCTGCTTTGTGGTGAGGAAAGAGAGATAAAAGCTCATTTAGAAACTACACTTATGAAGGTGGTAGGCAGCTGTATATCAGGCAATATCCCTTCTGATAATAAGAATAGCAGTAGCTTAGTAAATAAAGTATTTCCTTGTAAGGTTAATGTACTGTAAACTCCTCAAAGAATCTGCTTTGTGTTGAGGGAACAGAGAAAAAAGCTCATTAAGTAACTACACATACGAAGGTGGTAGGCAGCTGTATATCAGGCAATATCCCTTCTGATAATAAGAATAGCAGTAGCTTAGAAAATTAAGTACTTCCTGGTAAGGTTAAAGTACAGGAAACTCCTGAAAATAATCTGCTTTGTGGTGAGGGAACAAAGAAAAAAGCTCATTTAGAAACTACACTTACGAAGGTGGTAGGCAGCTGTATATCTGGGAGTATCCCTTCTGGGAATAAGAACAGCAGGAGCTTGTTGACGTAATTCGATCGAGGACCGGTTAATGTACTGGAAACTCTGATTTGTGGTGAGGCAAGAGAGATAATAGCTCATTTAGGACCTACACATTAGAACGGGGTAGACAGCTGTATATCAGTCAATATCCCTACTAATAATAAGAACAGCTGTTGCTTGTTAAGGAAAGTAGTTCGTGGAAAGGTTAATGTACTGGAAACTCCTCAGAAGAATCTGATGTGTGGTGAGGGAAGAGGGATAAAACCTCATTTAGGAACTACACTTACGAAGGTGGTTGGCAGCTTTATATCAGGCAATATCCCTTCTGAGAATAAGAACAGCTCTTGCTTGTTAAGGTAAGAAGTTCGTGGAAAGGTTAATGTACTGGAAATTCCTCACAAGAATCTGCCTTGTGGTGAGGGAACAGAGAAAAAATTTCATTTTGTAACTACACAGACGAAGGTGGTAGGTAGCTGTATATCAAGTAGTATTCCTTCTGAGAATAAGAATAGCTGGAGCTTGTTAATGTAATTACATCGAGGAAAGTTTAATGTACTGGAAACTCAAAAGAATCTGAATTGTGGTGAGGGAAGAGAGATAAAAGCTCATTTAGGAACAAGATGAACATACTGGGCAGGTAGCTGTTTACCAGTAAATATCTCCCCTGAGAATAAGAATAGCAGTAGCTTAGTAAATTATGTACTTCCTGGTATGGTTAATGTACTGGATACTCCTCAAAAGACACTGATTTGTGGTGAGGGAAGAGAGATAAAAGGTCATTTAGGAACCACACATACGAACGGGGTAGGCAACTGTATTTCATGCAATATCCCTTCAGATAATAAGAACAGCTGTTGATTGTTAAGGTAAGTAGTTCATGGAAAGTGTAATGTACTGGAAACTCCTCACAAGATTCTGCTTTGTGGTGAGGGAATAGAGAAAAAACTCATTTATGAGCTACACTTAGGAAGGTGGTCGGCAGCTGTATATCAGGAAGTATCCCTTCTGAGAATAAGGATAGCTATAGCTTGTTAAGGTAATTAGATCGAGGAAAAGTTAATGTACTGGAAACTCCTGAGAAGAATCTGATTTGTGGTGTGGGAAGAGAGATAAAAGCTCATTTAGGACCGAAATGAACATACTGGATAGGTAGCTGTTTACCATTAAATATCTATATTCACAATAAGAATAGCAGTAGCTTAGTAAATTAAGTACTTCCTGGTATGGTTATTGTACTGGAGATTCCTCCAAAGAATCTGCTTTGTGGTGAGCTAACAGAGAAAAAGTTCATTTAGTAACCACACAGACGAAGGTGGTAGGCAGTTGAATATCAAGGAGTATCACTTCTGAGAATAAGAACAGCTGGAGCATGTTAAGGTAATTAGATCGAGGAATGGTTAATGTACTGGAAACTCCTAAAAAGAATCTTATTTGTTTTGAGGGAAGAGAGATAATAGCTCATTTAGGAATGACATGAACATACTGGGTAGTTAGTGGCTTATTAGTTAATATCTCCCCTGAGAATAAGAATAGCAGTAGCATAGTTAATTAAGTACTTCCTGGTACGGTTAATCTACTGGACACTCCTCAAAAGAATCTGCTTTGTGGTGAGGGAACAGAGATAAATCTCATTTAGTAACTACACATACAAAGGTGGTAGGCAGCTGTATATCAGAGAGTATCCCTTCTGAGAATAAGAACAGCTGGAGCTTGTTAAGGTAAATAGATCGAGGAAAGTGTAATGTACGGGAAAATCCTCAGAAGACTCTGAATTTTGGAGAGGGAATAGAGATAAAATTTCATTTAGGACCGAAATGAACATACTGGGTAAGTAGCTGTTTACCAGTAAATATCTCCCCTTAGAATAAGAATAGCAGTAGCTTAGTAAATTATGTACTTCCTGGTATGGTTAATGTACTGGAAACTCCTCAAAAAAATCTGCTTTGTCGTGAGGGAACAGAGAAAAAAGCTCATTTAGGAACTACACTGACTAAGGGGGTAGGCAGCTGTATATCAGGGTGTATCACTTCTGAGAATAAGAACAGCCAGAGCTTTTTAAGGTAATTACACAGGGGAAAGGATAATGTACAGGAAACTCCTCAAATGACTCTGATTTGTGGTGAGGGAAGAGAGATAAAAGGTCATTTATGAACCACACATACGAACGGGGTAGGCAACTGTATTTCATGCAATAGCCCTTCTGATAATAAGAACAGCTGTTGATTGTTAAGGTAAGTAGTTCACGGAAAGTGTAATGTACTGGAAACTCCTCACGAGATTCTGCTTTGTGGGGAGGGAATAGAGAAAAAACTCATTTATTAACTACACTTAGGAAGGTGGTGGGCAGCTGTATATCACGGAGTATCCCTTCTGAGAATAAGGACAGCTATAGCTTGATAAGGTAATTAGATCGAGGAAAAGTTAATGTACTGGAATCTCCTCAGAAGAATCTGATTTGTGGTGAGGGAAGAGAGATAAAAGCTCATTTAAGACCGAAATGAACATACTGGATAGGTAGCTGTTTACCAGTAAATAACTATATTCACAATTAGAATAGCAGTAACTTAGTAAATTAAGTACTTCCTGGTATGGTTATTGTACTGGAGATTCCTGAAAGAATCTGCTTTGTGGTGAGGGAACAGAGAAAAAGTTCATTTAGTAACCACACAGACGAAGGTGGTAGGCAGCTGTATATCAAGGAGTATCCCTTCTGAGAATAAGAACAGCTACAGCTTGTTAAGGTAATTAGATCGAGGAAAGGTTAATGTACTGGAAACTCCTAAAAAACTATCTGATTTGTAATGAAGGAAGAGAGATAAAAGCTCATTTAGGAATGACATGAACATACTGGGTAGGTAGCTGTTTATTAGAAAATTTCTACCCTGAGAATAAGAGTAGCAGTAGCTTAATAAATTAAGTACTTCCTGGTATGGGGAATGTACTGGGAATTCCTCAAATGAAACTGCTTTTTGGTGAGGGAAGAGAGATAAAAGCCCATTACGAACTAAACTTACGAAGTTGGTAGGCAGCTGTGTATCAGAAAGTATCCCTTCTGAGAATAGGAACAGCTGGAGCTTGTTAAGGTAATTAGATCGAGGAAAGGTTAATGTACTGGAAACTCCTCAGAAGACTCTGATTTGTGGTGAGGGAAGAGAGATAAAAGTTCATTTAGGAACTACACATACGAACGAGGCTGGCAGCAGTATATCAGGCAATATCACTTCTGATAATAAGCACAGCTGTTGCTTTTTAAGGTAAGTAGTTAGTGGAAAGGTTAATGTCCTGCAAACTCCTCACAAGAATCTGCTTTGTGGTGAGGGAGTAGAGAAAAAAGCTCATTGGGGAAATACACTTACAAAGGTTGTATGCAGCTGTATATCAGGGAGTATCACTTCTGAGAATAAGAACAGCTATAGCTGTGATAAGGTAATTAGATTGAGGAAAGGTTAATGTACTGGAAACTCCTCAGAAGACTCTGATTTGTGGTGAGGGAAGAGAGATACAAGTTCATTTACGAACTACACATAGGAATGGGGTATGCAGCTGTATATCACGGAGTTTCCCCTTGAGAATAAGGACAGCTGACGTTTGGTAAGGTAATTAGATCGAGGAAAGGTTAATGTACTGGAAAGTCCTCAGAAGAATCTGATTTGTGGTGAGGGAAGAGAAATAAAAGTTCATTTAGGAACTACACTTACGAAGGTGGTAGGCAGCTGTATATCAGGGAGTATCCCTTCTGAGAATATGAACAGCTGGAGCTTGTTAAGGTAATTAGATCGAGGAAAGATTATTGCACTGGAAACTCCTCAGAAGAATCTGATTTGTGGTGAGGGAAGAGAGATAAAAAATCATTTAGGACTGAAATGAACATACAGGTTAGGTAGCTGTTTACCAGTAAATATCTCCCCTGAGAATAAGAATAGCAATATCTTAGTAAATTATGTACTTCCTGGTATAGTAAATGTACTGGAATATCCTCATAAAAATCTGCTTTGTAGTGAGGGAACAGAGAAAAAAGCTCATTTAGGACCTAAATTTCGAAGGTGGTAGGCAGCTGTATATCCGGGAGTATTGCTTCTGAAAATAATTACAGCTGGAGCTTGTTAAGGTATTTAGATCGAGGAAAGGTTGATGTACTGGAAACTCCTCAGAATCATCTGATTTGTGGTGAGGGAAGAGAGATAAAAACTCATTTAGGAACAAGATGAACATACTGGGTAGGTAGCTGTTTATCAGTAAATATCGCCACTGACACTAAGAATAGCAGTAGCTTAGTAAAGTAAGCACTTCCTGGTACGGTTAATTTACTGGAACCTTATCAAAAGAATCTGCTTTGTGTTGAAGGAACAGAGAAAAAAGCTCATTTATGAACTACACGTACGAAGGTGGTAGGCAGCTGTATATAAGGGAGTATCCCCTCTGAGAATAAGAACAGCTGGAGCTTGTTAAGGTAAGTAGTTCGTGGAAAGTTTAATGTACTGGAAACTCCTCACAAGAATCTGCTTGGTGGCGAGGGAACAGAGAAAAAAGCTCATGTATGAGTTACACATACGGAGGTAGTACGCAGCTGTATATCAGGGAGTATCCTTTCTGAGAATAAGAACAGCTGGAGCATGTTTAGGTAATTAGATCGAGGAAATGATAATGTACTGGAAACTTCTCAAAATATTCTCATGTGTGGTGAGGGAAGAGAGATAAAACCTCATTTAGGAATGACATGAACATACTGGGTAGGTTGCTGCTTATCAGTAAATATCTCCACTGACAATAAGAATAGCAGTAGCTTAGTAAATTAAGCACTTCCTGATACGGTTAATTTGCTGGAAACGCCTCAAAAGAATCTTTTTGGTGAGGGAATAGAGAAAAAATCTCATTAGGAACTACACTTACCAAGGTGGTAGGCATCTGTATATCAGGCAGTATCCCTCTGAGAATAAGAACAGCTAGAGCTTGTTAAGGTAATTAGATCGAGGAAAGGTTAATGTACTGGGAACTCCTCAGAAGACTCTGATTTGTGGTGAGGGAAGAGAGATAAAAGTTCATTTAGGAACTACACAAACGAACGGGTTAGGCAGCTGTATATCAGGGAGTATTCCTTCTGATAATAAGAACAGCTGTTGCTTGGTAAGGTAAGTAGTTCATGGAAATTTTAATGTACTGGAAACTCCTTACAAGAATATGCTTTGTGGTGAGGGAACAGAGAAGACAGCTCATTTATAACCTACCCTTCGAAGGTGGTAGGCAGCTGTATATCAGGGAGTATCCGTTCTGAGAATAAGAACAGATTTAGCATGTTAAGGTAATTAGATCGAGGAAAGGTTAATGTACTGGAAACTCCTCAGAATTCCCTCATTTGTGTTGAGGGAAGAGAGATAAAAGCTCATTTAGGAACTACACAAACGAACGGGTTAGGCAGTTGTATATCAGGGAGTATTCCTTCTGAGAATAAGAACAGCTGGAGCTTGTTGAGGTAATTAGATGGAGGAAAGGTTAATGTACTGGAAACTCCTCAGAAGAATCTGATGTGTGGTGAGGGAAGAGAGATAAAAGCTCATTTATGTCCCAAATGAACATACTGGGTAGGTAGCTCTTTACCAGTAAACATCTCCCCTGAGAATAAGAATGGCAGTAACTTAGTAAATTTAGTACTTCCTGGTATGGGTAAAGTACTGGAAATTCCTCAAAAGATTCTGCTTTTTGGTGAGGGAAGAGAGATAAAAGCTCAATTATTAACAACAGTTAGGAAGGTGGCAGGCAGCTGTATATCAGGAAATAACCCTTCTGATTATAAGGACAGCTGTTGCTTGTTAAGGTAAGTAGTTCGTGCAAAGGTTAATGTGCTGGAAGCTCCTCACAAGAATCTGCTTTGTGGTGAGGGAACAGAGAAAAAAGCTCATTTAGGACCTACACTTACGAAGGTGGTAGGCAGCTGTATATCAGGGATTATACCTTCTTAGAATAAGACCAGCAGGAGCATGTTATGGTAATTAGATCGAGGAAAGGTTAATGTACTGTACACTCCTCAGAAGTCTCTGATTTGTGGTGCGGGAAGAGAGATAAAAACTCATTTAGGAACGACATGAACATACTGGGTAGGTAGCTGTTTATCATTAAATAACTCCACTGAGCTTAAGAAAAGCAGTAGCTTAGTAAATTAAGTACTTCCTAGTAGGGTAAATGTACTGGAAACTCCTTAAAGAATCTGCTTTGTAATGAGGGAACAGAGAAAAAGCTTATTTAGGACCTACACTTACGAAAGTGGTTGGCAGCTGTATATCAGGGAGTATCCCTTTTGAGAATAAGAACAGCTTCAGCTTATTAAGGTAATTACATCGAGGAAAGGTTAATGTACTGGGAACTCCTCAGAAGAATCTGAATTGTGGTGAAGGAAGAGAGATAGAAGCTCATTTATGAATGACATGAACATACTTGGTAGGTAGTTGTTTATCAGTAAATATCTCCACTGAGATTAACAAAAGCAGTAGCTTAGTAAATTAAGTAATTCCTGGTATGGTTATTGTACCCGAAACTTCTAAAAAGAATCTGTATTATGGTGAGAGAATAGAGAAAAAAGCTCATTAGGACCTACTCTTATGAAGGTGGTCGGCAGCTGTATATCAGGGAGTATCCCTTCTGAGAATAAGAACATCTTGAGCTTGTTAAGGTAATTACATCGAGGAAAGGTTAATGTACTGGGAACTCCTCAGAAGAATCTGATTTGTGGTGAGGGAAAAGAGATAAAGGCTCATTTATGAACGACATGAACATACTGGTTAGGTAGCTGTTTATCAGTAAATATCTCCACTGAGATTAAGAAAAACAGTAGCTTAGTAAATTAAGTAATTCCTGGTATGGTTATTGTACCCGAAACTTCTCAAACGAATCTGTATTATGGTTAGGGAACAGAGAAAATAACTCATTTAGGAACTACACTTACGAAGGTGGTAGGCAGCTGTTTATCAGGGAGTATCCCTTCTGAGAATAAAAACAGCTGGAACTTGTTAAGGGAATTAAATCGAGGAAAGGTTTATATACTGGAAATTCCTCAGAAGAATCTGATTTGTGGTGAGGTGGGAGAGATAAAGCTCATTTAGGAATGACAGGAACATACTGGGTAGGTAGCTGTTTATCAGTAAATATATCCCCTGACAATAATAAAAGCAGTATCTTAGTAAATTAAGTGCTTCCTGGGATGTTTAATGTACTGGAAACTCCTCAAAAGTATCTGGATTGTGGTGAGGGAACAGAGAAAAAAGCTCATTTAGGACCTACACTTAAGAAGGTGGTAGGTGTTAGGTCCTCTCCCTGAGGGCTACATGCAGATGTCCCCACCCATTAAGTCTCCACCCAGTTACCTGGGTAACCAGCAGACCTGGAGGCAGTTACCTCCCCTTTCCCTGAAGTTACATCCTGGCCACACCTCCCCATCCCTGCCCTACATAAGGCATCCCCCCGGGGTGGTTCGCTCTCTTGCCTACCTCGTGCACCTTGAGCTTTGGAGCAGGTCAATAGAATAAACTTTTCTCTCCTGCCTGAAAACCGCGTGGCGTTCTCCTTTACCGGCTACCTACTTTAAAAACCTAACATATATGGTGCCGTGACTTGGGAAGGGCTTAAGAGTCAGGACAGGCAGAATTCCCATCTATTTTTCTCCTTTTTCTGGGAGTATCCCCAGTCCTGACGGCCCTTTTTCCGCGAACCGAACTGCTGTGAGTAGCCACGCGGCACTTTTCACTAATACCATTGCTGGCCTCCACATCCACATCCACCTCCACACCACTTGTCTGCCCTGGTGAGTGAAACTGCTGCTGCTCGGGTTCTCTGCCGCTCCGTCCGCCGCTTCTGCTGCTCTGTCCGCTGCTTCTGCCACTTCTGCCTGCCGCTTCTGTCCGGTAAGCTCATTCACTCACCAGGCGCCTCCCTCCCGTGCTTTTTGGGTTGTGCATCACAGTCACACCCGAGCCTGGACACTGCTAGCACGCCTCTTGACAATGAGGCCTGCTCGAAATACTCGCTCAGATAAAGTTTTTGCCACTGCAATGAAGACTCTGCTAGCACGCCTCTTGACAGTGCAATGAGGCCTGCTCGAAATACTCAAACAGATACAGTTTTTCCCACTGCAATGGTAAATGGTTAGAAGTCACTTATATTCAGCTCTCTCTCTCTTTCTCTTTTCCTCTCTTTCTCTTCCTTTTTCTCCCTCTCTCTCATCTTCCCGCTTACTTGCTTACTTTATAAAATTCCCAAGTCGTACCATCGTTGTGTGCCTTGCTCACAAAGCTGCCTCTTTTCACAGAGCTTCGAAACTGAGGCTTGACCACCAATGTGCTTTGTCGGCAAAGATCTAAAAGTTCTTTTCTCCAGCATTGACCACGTGGTGGATATTGGGTTTAACAGGCATCAGCTCAGGCACCATTATGCCATGCCACGTGTTCTCTATTAGTGTGTTTGTGTCCTCCTGCCACCCCCCTCAACATGGCATCCCACTGGAGTTTATCAAAATATGATTTCAACATTTGATAATCTGAAAATTGTTTGCTAGCAAAATTGTTTTTCTAACCGACCACGTGGTTTTAAAATATTGGGCAAAAAAAAGAAGTCATTTACTATTGGAATTCCAAAAGTGTCTACTGCTGAAATTCATTTTTGCATGCTGTAAAACCTATGTGCACAGTGTGTATGTCTGTGTAAATGTCATTAGTTAGTATGTCCATCTAGCTATATATCTGTGCTAAAACTCATCACATATGCTGAGTTTTGTCATTGCAGAATTCTGGCAAGTATTTGGTCAGTTCTTGACAAGGTTCAGGTAAGCTCTAGTCCCCTTTGTCTCCTTGTTGTTTTAATTGGAAATTGGGCTTTCCCAATTTCCCAATTTTAATTGGAAAAAGGGCTTTTGTGGCAAAGACTCCTTGGATTGCAGTTCGAAGCCAGCCAGGGCTGAAAATCTCTCTCAAACTCTATCTCCCAACTAACCAGCGAAGAGCCAGGCTGGAAGCATGGCTGAAGAGACTGATCTCTAACCAGCCAAATGCTGGAAGTGGAGCTCAAGTGGTAGAGTACTAGCCTCGAGCAGAAGTGCTCAGGGACAGTGCCCAGGCCCTGAGTTCAAACCCAGTGAATGCCAATGTGGGCAAGCCATCCCAGCAACAAGCACCTAGACCACTGGGACTCAGCCAGTTCTGGGAACAAGGATCAGGGAGAGGAGTAAGAGGAGAATTATGTCACATCCTAAATGGAGTCACTTTGTCTCGCCCTTTCAAAATTAATCAGAGCCGGGGGATCAAGAGATAGTAGCTTGTCCATCTAATGTCCATGCCTGAGTATAAGAACTGTCCAAGTAATCCAATTTTTAATTTTGTGCCCTAGACCCTTCCTTTTGCCTTAATATTTTTTTTGTCCAGCCCCTGCCTCATGAGACTTCTTCCAGGCTTCATTCAAGGACTGGCATCTACCAGCAAGGGACCCTGCTGCTCGTCTTCTCCAGGAGAGGCCACATTTCTGCCTTTTACCCCTAATGCCGACGCCCCTTGCCAGCAGGAAGCAGCCAGAGAGAGTCTTCATCCTTTTTCATTACTATTAAAAGGCTGGAATGTTAGGTCCTCTCCCTGAGGGCTACATGCAGATGTCCCCACCCATTAAGTCTCCACCCAGTTACCTGGGTAACCAGCAGACCTGGAGGCAGTTACCTCCCCCTTCCCTGAAGTTACATCCTGGCCACACCTCCCCATCCCTGCCCTACATAAGGCATCCCCCCGGGGTGGTTCGCTCTCTTGCCTACCTCGTGCACCTTGAGCTTGGGAGCAGGTCAGTAGAATAAACTTTTCTCTCCTGCCTGAATACGCGTGGCGTTCTCCTTTACCGGCTACCTACTTTAAAAACCTAACAGTAGGCAGCTGTATATCAGGGAGTATTCCTTCTGAGAATAAGAACACCTGGAGCTTGTTAAGGTAATTACATTGAGGAAAGGTTAATGTACTGGGAACTGCTCATATGAATCTGATTTGTGTTGAGGGAAGAGATATAAAAGCTCATTTAGGAACGACATGAACATACTGGGTAGGTAGCTGTTTATCAGTAAATATCTCCACTGAGATTAAGAAAAGCAGTAGCTGAGTAAATTAAGTACTTCCTGGTATGGTTAATGTACTGGAAACTACTCAAAAGAATCTGGATTGTGGTGAGGGAACAGAGAAAAAATCTGATTTAGGAACTACACTTATGAAGGTGGTAGGCAGCTGTTTATCAGGAAGTATCCCTTCTAAGAATAAGAACAGCTGGAGCTTGTTAAGGTAATTGGATTGAGGAAGGTTTTATGTACTGGAAACTCCTCAGAAGAATCTGATTCTTGGTGAGGAGAGAGAGATAAAAGCTCATTTAGGAATGACAAGGAGGAGAAAAAGATGGCGCCGAAAGAATAGGGAGGCACCCCGACTCGCACCAACTGAATAGCGAGCTGGGAACTCCAACACTCAACACCCCATCAAGAACCCAGCAAAACCAGCATCCAGAAGCAGTGGAGAAATGCAGGAAAACATAAAGGAGCAAAAAAGAATAACCAAAAACCTACACGCAGCTGGAGATTCACCCGGTCACCCTCCCCCCACCAGCCGACCCTGGCCCAAACAGGGCTGGGAAAGGGGAAGCCGGCGATCGGCAGACTTGCTGCCAGGAGCGCAGAATTCATATAGCGGGAGACCCCACGGACACAAGGCAGGGTGCGGACCAATACACACACCGGCAGCGACGAGAAGGTTGGGTCCACACCGGGTTCAGACAAGGGAACCCAGCACGGCAGAAAGAGGGAATGGGGGAAGCCACCACGACACTTCGCCAACCCCTGAAGGGCCAACGGCTGCGCGGGACACACACACAAAGCAGCAAAAGTGAGTCCCCCATAATTCCTTCCCCCAACACTGGCAGAACCGGACCCGTCCCCTTCCCAACAGGGGCCGGGGGACGGCCAGCAGGGCAAGCCCCACCCGAGGCGCCTGGACCTTGCGGACTCTTACAACTAAAATCACAGGGCTGGTGGGCAATACCAGCCCAGCAGGGTCACCTGAGACTGATCACGTCCCCCCCGCCCCAGCGGAGGCGAGGTCTGAGGGTGCCAAGCCACACCCGGACAGTCGATCCCACTGGGCCCCACACATACCTCCCCCCCACAATGGACTCGCGGGAGTGCGCAAGCACAACCCAACAACCCAGGACTCGCTCTGGGAGGCATATTCCGCTAAAGTGCATGTTGTAATGGACAACAGCGCACAGGAGGGCGCTGCTCTGGTAGGCGTGTACCCTGCACTGGTGGGCGTGGCCACAGCGGAAGCACCTGCTGCCGTAGATACGTCTACACAGGAGGGAGGAAAGAGCTACAAACCAAACCTGAGAAGCCACCCAGATTTCCAGATGCGCAAATCACAAAGAAACATAACTCAGTTCATCAAAGGAGAAGCCAAATCGCCAGCTCCAAAAAGCAGCACGACTGAAGAGGAGATGGAGAATAAAAAAGCAAATGAGGCCATGTTAACAGGAATGATCGAAAGCGTCAGAAATGAAATCAGAAAACAATTCCACGAGTTTAGAGCGGAAATCTGGAAGGACACCCAGGAAGCCAAGAAAGAAATGGAAGCAAAAATGGATACAATGCAAGCCTCGTTTAAAGAAATGGAAGCAAAAACAGATACAATGCAAGCCGCCTTTAAAGAAAATCTCCACATCCTGAGAATTGAAATGCATGAAAAAATAGATTTAAAATACAACTCTTTAAAGGAAGAAATTTCCATGATCACAGCTGATATTACAACCATGAATAGCTCTCTGACATCCATAAACTCCGCAATTGAAACCATAACACAAAGAGTGGACCATATAGAATCCAGAATCTCTCGCCTGGACGATGAAGCAGCTGACAACAACCAGAAAATGACCACTCTCCAAGAAAAGGTGAAGCTTCAGGGAAGATTAATCCAGGAACTAATGGACCAAGACAAGAGATATAATCTGCGCATAATTGGAATAGAAGAAGGAGCCAAATATCAGAACAGAGGGCTTAATCATGTTCTCAATAAAGTTATTGCAGAAAACTTCCCCAATCTCACAGGGGACCCCATCCAGGTAACCGAAGCCTATAGGACACCTGGCAGGCCAGACCCCAGGAAAACCACCCCAAGGCACATAATATTCAAGACTACAGACCTCAAGATTAAAGAGCAAATTCTGAATTCAGCCAAAGCGAAGAAGGAAACTTTTTACAATGGGAAGAGGAATCGAATAACATCCGACTTATGCACACAAACTTACCAAGCTCGAAGTGAGTGGAAGAACACCATCCAAGTACTCCAGAATAACAATTTACAACCTCGGATCAAATATCCAGCGAAATTGGATTTCACATTCGAAGGGAGAACCAGATCTTTCCACACCAAAGAGGAGCTAAAGGAGTATGTGAATAAAAAACCAGCCCTACAGCGAATATTAAGAGGGGAACCCCACCCAACAGAGATCGTAAAAGACACACAGACAGAATCAGAAAGAAACTTCAATAGCCAAAGTCCAGCAGAAAGACCAGCTCACTAAAGACAAGAAGATAAAAAAATAGGAAAAAACAGCCCAACAAGAAAATGGAAGGAGAAAAAACACCCTTTTCCTTGATCTCTTTAAATATAAATGGCTTGAACTCCCCGATTAAGAGGAGCAGACTGGCAGAATGGATTCGCAAACAAAAAGTTGACATCTGCTGTCTACAAGAGACCCACCTTACAGCAAGGGACAAAAACAGGCTTCTAATGAAAGGATGGAGCAAGATCTACCAAGCAAATGCACCCACCAAAACGGCAGGTGTAGCCATTCTGATCTCAGACAAGCTGGACCTCTCTTTAAAGTCCACTCAAAAAGACAAAGAAGGACACTACATATTAATACAAGGAAAAATCCAGAATCGAGACATCACGGTGATAAATGTATACACACCGAACAAAAGAGGCCAGACATATGTCAAGCAAATTCTCACAGAATTGCAGAGCAAGATAGACGCAAACACAATCATAGTGGGTGACTTTAATACTCCTCTCTCTCCAAGAGACAGATCCAACACTCAGAGGATTAGTAAGGGAGCTGAGGACCTAAATAACACAATTTCCCAAATGGAACTAACAGACCTATATAGAACCTTTCACCCTACAGAGACCCAATACACCTTCTTTTCAGCAGCCCATGGATCATATTCCAAAATAGACCACGTCATAGCCCACACAAAGAACCTCAGCAAATACAAAAATATTGTCGTCATCCCATGTATTATATCTGATCACAGTGGATTAAAGGTAACCCTCAACAACAAAGGAAACCCCAGACACTATACACACTCTTGGAGGCTAACCCCCATGCTGCTATCCAACACTTGGGCCACAGACCAAATTAAAGATGAAATCAATGAATTCATAAGCCACAATGACAAAGAAAACACATCACAAAGAAACCTATGGGACACAGCTAAGGCAGTACTGAGGGGCAAGATCATTGCACTCAGCACCCACATTAAAAGAAGGGAAGCAGCGCAGGTGAATACCCTC
Organism: Perognathus longimembris pacificus; assembly: GCF_023159225.1. Classification (NCBI taxonomy): domain Eukaryota; kingdom Metazoa; phylum Chordata; class Mammalia; order Rodentia; family Heteromyidae; genus Perognathus; species Perognathus longimembris. The sequence continues at coordinate 69,520,496 of NC_063188.1, read as the reverse complement.
ACGATGAAACTAAAACAACTGGAGAAACAAGAAATGACAGAATCTAAAACGACTAGGAGGGGAGAGATCACAAAGATTAAAGAAGAGATGAATCTGATTGAAAATAGAAAGACCATTCAACAAATAAATAAGACCAAAAGCTGGTTCTTTGAGAAAATAAACAAAATTGACAGACCCCTTGCAAGACTCACAAAAAAAAGAAGAGAAGAGACTCATATACGTAAAATCAGGGACTCCACTGGAAAAATTACAAGTACACACGATATTCAAACAATCATAAGGAGCTATTTCCAAAACCTCTACTCAGCAAAAAACAATAATTTTACAGAAATAGATCAATTCTTACAGAAGTACAAACTGCCCAAACTGAATCAAGAAGAAATAAATCAACTAAATAAATCAATAACTTACGGTGAGATACAGGAGGTAATCAAGAACCTCCCTACTAAGAAAAGCCCAGGCCCCGGCCGGGCCAGCCGGCAGGGAAACAGGAATCCTGACTGAGGGGCGGCGGGGATAAGGAAAAGGAAAAATAAGGCAAGAGAAAAAAGACAAGAGACAAAGATGGGGTATGGGAGGTCTACAGCCGTAAGGTTGAACCTCAAGACTACAGCAACAGTTTATTCTCACTCCCAGCTTATATGCAGTTTTGGAACCAGGGAATAGCATAGGATTGTTAAAATTCCAGAACATAAAGAGGCTTTGAAATTTGCAACATTTGATTACAGCAGACATAGGACAAGGTTGATTAACATAGGAATCTACTCCAGCGGACATAGCAAGGTGGGGACATAGCAAAGCAATTCAGGATAGTGGCTGTGAACAATTTTCCTTGCCTTTAGCATATCCTGGTGGTAACAGCACAGCCAGAGGTGATAATGAACCTAGGTGCAGGTTTGGCTCCCGACATCTTGGCAACATCGGCACAGCCAGAGGTCAGGATGAGCTTAGCTGCTAGCTCGGCTCCCTACAGTTCCCCCGTCTTTTTATTAAAAGAAGCGAACCCGCCTGTCTTAGGTGGGGTGGGTACCCCAGCCTGCCTTACCCGTCTTAGGGAACAACTTCAGAGCAGTGCTGAAGGCCCTGTCTTAGGTCGGTCTAAGGCTGGTACCGGTCATACCCGTCTCTGGCTGCGGTTCCTCTCGGGGGAAATTCATTTACTTGGAGTTTGACCTTATGCAGCTGGCTGGCTAAACTCATGAAAAAGTTTTGCAATATGCCTACAATGCAAGGAAGGCATAGGCAAGCCATCAGCAAAAGTATCCCGGGGCCGAGCAATGTCATTAGCAGCCCCCTAACGTTAGATAAGGAAGGGATATTCTGTTGAAGTTGTTCAAACAGTTCTTTTGCTGTTTCTGCCACTTTAAAGTCCAAAGGCGGGGCCTGTTCTAGTCCAGCTATTTGTCTATGGAGTTGAAAGAGATCTAAGGACAAGTTATTATGGTGTCAAATACCATTTAGATGTGCTACAACTTGTTCCCAAGGATAGCTCGACCCATTATACTTATGGAGGGTCACACAAATAAAGTCAAACCCAGCATGACAGCGCACCTGTTGCAAAGTTTGTAAGGCAGGAATTTGTTCTCCCGGTGACAACACAGATTCATACAACGCTTCTAATTTTTGTTCTACCTTATCATCAATCCTGCCTTGAAAGTGCAGGGCTTGCATGGTATTATGAGCAAGCTGATTAACATGGTGAGCTGTCTGCACATTTTGTGTTAAAGCCACAGTAGCCGCTGCAGCAGAGGCAGCTAAGGAAATAAAGGCTAAAATTCCTGCTATTAATAGCCCTACAAATCGTCTAGGGCACATAAGTTCTTTTAAATGTTTTAACACTTGAATACCTGTTTCTTCATACCAAGCTTCAGATAAGTTTACAGGAAGCATAACAAATGGTGATTGCTTAATAATAATTACAGAATCAGTACAAGCAATTTGTAAAAGAACAGTTAGTGCAGGTAACATTGAAATACATTGCTCCTATAGAAATATTAAAAGGTCCATACATAATAGCATAAGGGGGTGTTACACAACTCATAATATTTTTTTAAAGAAGTAGACGTGGGCCAGGAGATATTGTTTAGGGAAGCCACTAACATCCAGACATGGCGTTGAGGGAGTCCATTCATCCACCACAGACCTGGGTTGAACTTATTGGTGAGATTAGCTCCAGACCAGTCCATCAGCTGAGAATTAGTTCCTGAAATATTGGTTATAAAAGGGTGATCATGTCTACACTATACAGGGTGCAGTTCTCCCGTGGATTCTACAATTTGAGAGGAGTTGATGCAGCGAGGTATCATGAAGGATGAGGTAGAATTGGAACGTACAGGAAACTCAGTAGGCAATGAAGTCATTTGTATACTATATACTTGACTTTTATCAGGAATCCAAATTCTATAGTTTATGGATTGCATCACAGTACAGCCTGGAATATAACTGTTGGAGTCAGTTGGAAAACATAAAGGGGTTCCAATGCCAGAAGCTGCAAAGTCTCCCATTTTAACATGTTTTACAAAAGGGTCTGGAGCTGTATCGTACGCTGATCTGTTGACATGGACGAACACCTCAGCTCCCTCCCAGGTCGCAGGGTGCACTATCGGTGGATCTGGCACGTAAGCCCAGTGGGTCAGTGCTTGTACCGTTCTGATGAGTTTCCACAATCCGAACACAACGCTCAGGTAGCCAGTGGGCATCATTTTCATCCTGTGAAAAAACACAGACATGTCCTCGACCCCATGTCAATACCGGATCGGGCCCGTGCCAAGCACTTGTTAAAGGATGTTTCCACTTAACTTGAGAAAAAGCTCTTTGCTCTCTCTTTTCCCAGAACCGCTGTGCTGCAGAGTGGCCATTGCAATCCAAATTTAAAAAATTTAGTACAAATAAAGCATGATAAAGTATATTAACAGGAGAGAAGGGGTATAGTTCCCCCCCTTTTAATTTAGAAATTTGGTGCTTTAACAAACCGTTAGCCCGTTCGACAATTCCTTGACCATGAGGATTATAGGGAATTCCTGTAGAGTGAAGAATTTGGTAAGATTTGCCAAACGTTTGAAAAGCTCGTCCAACATATCCCGGACCATTATCAGTTTTAATTTGTTTAGGAAGTCCCATAGTAGCAAAGCAGCGTAAGGCATGGGAGATACAATGTTTGCCAGCTTCCCCGCTAAGAGGAGTGGCCATAATAAAATTAGAGTAAGTGTCTATTGTAACATGGACAAAGCAGAGCCGTCCAAAAGAGGGGATGTGGGTAACATCCATTTGCCACACATGGTTAGCCACTAAGCCTCGAGGATTAATCCCATTGGAGGGCACAGGCAGGAAGGTAGCACAGTTGGGACAAGTTTTTACAATTTGACGAGCTGCCTCATGAGTAATATGAAATTGCTGACGTAAGGCACGACTGTTTTGATGGTGGGCAGCATGTGATTGCTTTGCCAAGTCAATTTGAGAAAGAAAAATTTGGGTAGCCTCATCCGTAATAGCATTGCCCTCACTTAATCGTCCAGGAAGCTTAGTATGGGCAGGTATAAATCCAAAAAAGCACGGACAGGTGCGAGAGCGAAGAAGAAGTTGTATCTGGCGAAAAAGAGTTTGGATAGTGGAATTAGCTGTACCAAGAAAAGGGACAGTTTCAATGACCTGAAGGGCTCGAATAACATAATAACTATCCGAATATAAATTAAAGGCTTTAGTAGGTAAAAGAGTAAGGGCCTCTAAAACCTCTTGAAGTTCAACTTCCTGGGCAGAATAAAGCCCAGTGTCCCAAGATCTAGTTTCACCATCAATAGTAAGAGCTGCTGTTCCATTAGAGGATCCGTGTGTAAACACCAAGGCAGCCATAGAAAGAGGAGATAGAGATACAATCTGAGGAAATATAAAGGTGTAAGAAGAGGCAAAATGAAGTAACTTGTTAGAGGGATAATGATGTGAAATTGTGCCCACAAAATTGGCCCAGCAATGGCCCAGGAATCACAATGAATATAAAGCTATTCTTGCTGCTGCAAAGTGTAGGGTATGTAAATAACCTGTGGATCTCGTCCAAGATACTTACAAGATTCCACACGGCACATATGGACTAAGGTGGCTACCAATTCATAATAAGGTGTTAACACTTTTGAAGGAGTAGCAGGAAAGGAAAGCCACAAAAGGGGTCCCTTCTGCCAGAGGACCGCTGTTGGAGAATGAGGTGTAGTTAAAATATAAGCTTCCCAAGGGGCTGAGTAATCAATATAATTTATATGTTGGGAATAAATGGCAGAATTTACTATGCTCAAGGCTTCGGCTGCTTCAGTTGTCATTTCTCTGGGAGATGTAGGGTCAGGGTCCCCCTTCAACAGACCAAACAGAAGGAAAATTTTGGCGAGTAGAAGAGAGAGCCCATGCTGCAAAGCTTTGACGCAAGGTGGGGCTATTTGCCATGCCTTGAGGCAACACTAGCCAATGGTACCGTTTCATGGGTTCTTTAAAATTAGTAGAGGGGACAATAAATGCAAAGCGTTTGCAATCTTGAGGAGCAAGGGGTATGGTATAAAAACAATCTTTTAAGTCAATTCTAATTTTGTATGTGTTTTGAGGAATTGCCATAGGAGAAGGCAAACCCGGTTGTAATGCCCCCATAAGTTCCATGGTGGCATTTACCCGCCGGAGATCCTGTAGGAGTCTCCATTTACCAGATTTCTTTTTAACAACAAAAATTGGCGAATTCCATGGGGAAGTAGTAGGAGCAATGTGGCCCAAGTCCAGCTGTTCCTGCACCAGCTGTTGGGCAACAACAATCTTTTCAATTGATAGGGGCCACTGATCCACCCACACTGGAGTGTCTGATAACCATGTGATAGGATCGGCATGAGGGACAGGATGAGCAGCAGCCCCCATCAAAAATATCCCAGCCCTTGTCTAGGAGGCTGGGGCTGAGGTTGAATGGGTTCTCTAATTCCTTGCTGATGACTCCCCAATCCTCCTGAAGGCAGTAGCCCGTGACTTAGGAGTTGACGAGTGACTGCGTCACTAGGGCTAAACAAATAAACTCCCATTTTTTTCCATAATATCTTTGCCCCACAAATTTATGGGCAAAGGATCTAATACAAAAGGCTGGAAAGTCCCAGAATGCCCCTCACCATCCCTCCAGTTAAGGATGGCACTGCTTTGTTGGGTGTCTGTGGCAAGGCCGATCCCCTGCAAGGATGTAAGAGACACAGTAAGAGGCCAGTTGGAAGGCCAATGTCTCTTGGCTATCACAGACACATCTGCTCCTGTATCTAACAGACCTCGGAAGGGCTTTTCTTGTATATAAATTGTAAGCTCGGGCCTTTCCCATTTTATGTTTTGAACCCAAAATATGTCTGAGGACCCAAAACTCCTTTCTCCCCTAGGGTTCGTGGTGGCTGATTCACCGACTGAAATTAAAGGAATAAGGACGAGCTGAGCAATTCTTTGTCCTGCAGGGATGGAGACAACACTAGCAGGCGCTGAAGCCATGATTTTTATTTCTCCAGTGTAGTCCTGATCTATCACTCCTGGAATAATATGCAGGCTTCTCAGCGCAGAGCTACTGCGACCAAACAGTAAGCCGACAGATCCCCTCGGTAGGGGGCCAATGGCTCCTGTAGGGAGGGCCTGGACTCCCATCTCCGGAGTCAGTACTGAGCTGGTGGAGGAGCAGAGGTCCAGTCCTGGGCTTCCTGGAGTTGCTCGGAGGAGACAGGAAACTGATTGTAGCTGCGAGTTGTCGAGGGATGGGCCTGAGGTTGGGGGAAGGAAGGACATGCCCCAAAATTTTTCTGTGGGGCCAGGGGCTGGCCCCTCTGCCAGTTTCCCTAAATCGGGCTGCCAGAGTTAACAAAAGTAGATCTACATTTCCTAGCCCAATGCTTCCCTTTATTACAACGGGGACAAGTTCCAGGCTTAGCTCTCCTTTCCTGATTAGGGCAGTGAGCCATTAAGTGGCCCATTTGTCCGCAGGAAAAACAGCTGCCGGGAGGCCCGGCAGTGCGCAGATGTCCCTTTCCTTTTTCCCCTGTGCGGGGGGTGCACAAGAACTCAGTTACAGTCTGCCCCTGGAGCGCTGCAGCCAGCGAGAGGCCCTGCATATAGGATGGACCAATGTCTGCACAGAGCCGTATATAGTCAGATATTTCTCCCTTTCTCTTAATAGGTCTGATGGCTGCTTGGCAGTCTGCATTAGTATTCTCATATGCCAATTGTTGTACAAGGATCTTGCCGGCACCTTCATCTCGGATCAGATGACTTGTCGCCTCCAATAACCGAGAGACAAAGTCTTGATAAGGTTCATCTGACCCCTGTCTAATTTTGGAAAGGTCTTCAGTCTTACTAGAGTTAGGAAGTCTACTCCAGGCACGTTTAGCGGCAGCACTTATCTGATCCTAAACGTCCGGGGCGTAATCTAACTGGGTCTCAGTGCTAGCATGATCACCTTCCCCAGCCAGCTCCACAAATGAAGCAGGCACATTATTTGCTCTGTTAGTCTCTGCTGTTGCCTGACACTGATCTACAAATTCAGACTTCCATAATAAGTAATCTCCTCCACTAAGACAAGCGTTAGCTAACTGTTTCCAATCATTTGGGCATAAAGTTTTAGCAGCCAAGGTATCAAGAATGACTTGAGTAAATGGCGCTGTAGGGCCGTATTGAGCACAAGCATTCTTCAGATCACTTATTTGTTTAAATGGCAAAGGCTGGTGGACGGCTTCGTTTTCTTCAGTCCTCCTTGCTGGGAATAATTGAAAACCAGAAATGCCCTCCCCTTCATGAGCAGCCTGCGCCAGGGAGAGTTGCAGGGCACTACGCTTAGGGGAGGGATTAGGACTCTACCCAAAAAGGAGTTCACCGCTAGGAGGGCCAGGCACCTTTAACAGCGCAGGCTGAGATGGTACTGGCGGGGAGACAATAGCAGGCGGTGGGGGTGGTGGGAAAGGATCAAAGTCCGCCAAGATTGTGGGCGGGAGCCCACAAGTTCCTAACTTTGCAGGAGTTTGTTGTCCTGGCTGAAGCTGCGACAACAGGGTTATGGTTGATTCCAGCATTTTCTCAACATGGGTTAATCTATCTACAGTAGGCTCATTGCATAATTTCTCCTCAGAGTCTGAGCCATCTTAGTCTTCCTTAGAATCTAGCCCAGTGGGTTCAGATCTTACTAATTTTCTCAGCTCTTCCCGGGCAGCTGCATAAGTTCCGGGGGCTGGGTGATGTTCATCAGGCCCTTGTTCAGTTTCTCTGATGGACTGATCGAATCTAACCCGTTTATGTCTAGGATCCAAACAATCTCGGACCAGATTCCAGAGAATAAAAGGATCCACTGGGATTTTCTCAGGGCCATTTAAATCATAATACTCCTGAATCTTTTCCCCTATCTTTCGCCAAGTTTCTAAGTTAATGGTTCCTTCCTCCGGGAACCAGGGGCATGCTTCCTCAACAAAATGAAAGAAACCTTCTAACTGACTTTGGCCAATTTTCACTCCCCGGGTATGTAGCATGCCTTTGAGGGCCTGCACGTATAGCGTGCGGCTATTACCTTATCCCATAATTTATTACTCCCTACAATACACTCTCCTCCCGCTCTCCTTCCCAAGTATTCGGACATCCTTACCTGAGCTAGGGTCACCCGCCGTCGATCCCAGGCCTTCAAGTCCCTGTTCCAGGCGCCAAACCTGCCGGGCCAGCCGGCAGGGAAACAGAAATCCTGACTGAGGGGCGGCGGGGATAAGGAAAAGGAAAAATAAGGCAAGAGAAAAAAGACAAGAGACAAAGATGGGGTATGGGATGTCTGCAGCTGTAAGGTTGAACCTCAAGACTACAGCAACACTTTATTCTCACTCCCAGCTTATATGCAGTTTTGGAACCCGGGAATAGCATAGGATTGCTAAAATTCCAGAACATAAAGAGGCTTTGAAATTTGCAACATTTGATTACAGCAGACATGGGACAAGGTTGATTAACATAGGAATCTACTCCAGCGGACATAGCAAGGTGGGGACATAGCAAAGCAATTCAGGATAGTGGCTGTGAACAATTGTCCTTTCCTTTAGCATCACAGTAAACACTTGACAAGGTTGATTAACATAGGAATCTACTCCAGTGGACATAGCAAGGTGGGGACATAGCAAAGCAATTCCGGATAGTGGCTGTGAACAATTGTCCTTGCCTTTAGCATATCCTGGCGGTAACAGCACAGCCAGAGGTGATAATGAACCTAGGTGCAGGTTTGGCTCCCGACATCTTGGCGACATCGGCACAGCCAGAGGTCAGGACGAGCTTAGCTGCTAGCTCGGCTCCCGACACAAGCCCAGATGGATTCACCAACGAATTCTACAAAACCTTTAGTGAGGAGCTAATACCAATACTCCTCAAATTCTTCCTCGAAATAGAAACAGAGGGAGAAATCCCAAACTCATTCCACGAAGCTAATATCATACTCATTCCCAAACCAGGCAAAGACCCAACAAAAAAAGAGAACTACAGACCAATATCACTAATGAACACAGACGCAAAGCTCCTCAATAAAATATTAGCTAACAGGATCCAGAAACTGATCAAGAAAATCATACATCATGACCAAGTAGGCTTCATCCCTCAATCACAAGGATGGTTCAACATCCGTAAATCAATCAACGTAATTCACCACATAAACAGATCTAAAATTAAGAATTACATTGTTATCTCAGTCGATGCCCAAAAAGCCTTTGACAAAATACAACATCCATACCTATTAAAAGCTTTGGAGAGAACAGGAATAGATGGAACATTCCTCAAAACAATAAAAGCCATATACAACAGACCAACTGCTAATATCATATTAAATGGAGAGAAACGTAAATCATTCCCCCTAAACTCAGGAACAAGACAAGGATGCCCACTCTCCCCACTTCTGTTCAACATAGTGCTGGAATCCCTAGCAATCCCTAGGCAAGAGGAGGACATCAAAGGGATCCACATCGGCAAGGAAGAAATCAAGTTATCCCTATTCGCAGACGACATGATCTTATATCTGAAGGACCCAAAAAACTCAGTACCCAAACTCCTACACCTAATAAACCAATTTGGCAAAGTAGCAGGATACAAAATCAATCCACAAAAGTCAGCAGCTTTTCTGTACACCAGCAATAGACAAACAGAAAAGGAAATTATGGAAACAATTCCATTTACAGTAGCCAAAAAAAGAATAAAGTGCCTAGGGATCAACTTAACCAAGGACGTGACGGACCTATTCAATGAAAACTACAAAAATCTAATAAGGGAAATCGAAGAAGACACAAGGAGATGGAAAGACCTCCCATGCTCATGGGTAGGCAGAATCAATATAGTGAAAATGGCCATATTGCCCAAATTGTTATACAAATTCAATGCAATACCTATCAAAATCCCAGCCACATTCTTCACTGAAATAGAGAAACCAATCCATAAATTCATATGGAACAGCAAAAAACCTAGAATAGCCAAAGCAATTCTAGGCAAAAAAATAGTGCAGGAGGTATCACCATACCAGACTTCAAGCTCTACTACAAGGCCATCATAACAAAAACAGCATGGTATTGGTATGAAAATAGATCGGAAGACCAGTGGATTAGAATTGAAGACCCAGAAATAAAACCGCACTCTTACAGCCAACTGATATTCGACAAAGGAGCTAAAGACATACAATGCAATAAACATAGCCTCTTCAACTACTGGTGCTGGGAGAACTGGGAAGCCATATGCAGAAAACTCAAAGTAGACCCAAGCCTATCACCATGCAACAAGATCAACTCAAAATGGATCAAGGACCTCAATATCAGACCTGAATCCTTGAAACTACTGAAGGACAGAGTAGGAAACACACTAGAACTTATAGGCACAGGAAGGAACTTCCTGAATGAGTCCGAGGGGCACAACAAATAGGGGAAAGACTCAACAAATGGGACTACTACAAATTAAAAAGTCTCTGCACAGCTAAGGTCATAGCCACCAAAATAGAAAGACAGCCACCGATATGGGAAAGGATATTTACCAGCACAGCAACAGACAAAGGCCTGATATCTGTCATCTACAGAGAACTCAAAAAACTAAGCCCCTCCAAGCCCAATAAACCTATTAGGAAATGGGCAAAAGAGCTTCAGAGAGACTTCACAAGAGAAGATATAAAAATGGCAAAGAAACACATGAGGAAATGCTCAACATCCCTGCTAGTAAAGGAAATGCAAATAAAAACAACCCTGAGATACCATCTCACCCCAGTTAGAATGGCTGATACTCTGAACTCCGGAAACAACAAATGCTGGAGGGGCTGTGGGGAAAGAGGAACCCTTCTCCATTGTTGGTGGGAGTGCAAATTAGTACAACCACTTTGGAGAACAGTATGGAGGTTTCTCAAAAAGCTCAATATAGACCTACCCTATGACCCAGCCATACCACTCCTAGGCATCTATCCTAAGCAGCAAAACCAAAGATATCAAAAAGACATTTGTACTTCCATGTTTATCGCGTCACAATTCACAATAGCCAAAATATGGAAAGAACCCAGATGCCCCTCCACAGACGAATGGATCCAAAAAATATGGTACTTATACACAATGGAATACTACATAGCGATTAGGAATGGTGAAATATTGTTATTTGCAGGGAAATGGTCAGAACTCGAACAAATAATGTTGAGTGAGACAAGCCTAGAACACAGAAAACAAAGGGGCATGATCTCCCTGATATATGACTGTTAAAAAAAGGGAGACGGAGAGACAGTAGAAACCAAGTGTGTGAACAATGTATATGTGCTTGATACATTGTATATTGCATATGTGTCTACCTGACCTAGACAAGGGATGGAAAAACAGGTTGTAAGATATCAAAAGAAATGTACACACTGCCCTATGATGTAACTGCACCCTCTTTGCACAACAACTTGTAAAACAAATTCAATTAATAAAAAAATAAAAATAATAACAAAAAAAGAATAGCAGTAGCTTAGTAAATTAAGCACTTCCTGGTACAGTTAATTTACTGGAAACGCCTCAAAAGAATCTGCTTTGTGGTGAAGGAACAGAGAAAAAAGCTCATTAGGAAGTACACTTACCAAGGTGGTAGGCAGCCGTATATCAGGGAGTATCCTTTCTGAGAATAAGAACAGGTGGAGCTCGTTAAGGTAATTAGATCGAGGAAAGGTTAATATACTGGAAACTCCTCAGAAGACTCTGATTTGTGGTGATGGAAAAGAGATAAAAGTTCATTTAGGAACTGCACATACGAACGGGGTAGGCAGCTGTATATCAGGCAATATCCCTTCTGATAATAAGAACATCTGTCGCTTATTAAGGTAATTACATCGAGGAAAGGTTAATGTACTGTAAACTCCTCAGAAGAATCTGATTTGTGGTGAGGGAAGAGAGAAAAAACTCATTTAGGAATGACATGAACATACCCAGCAGGTAGCTGTTTATTAGTATATATTTCCCCTAAGAATAAGAATAGCAGTAGCTTAGTAAATTAAGTACTTCCTGGTATGGGTAATGTACTGGAAATTCCTCAAAAGATTCTGCATTTTGGTGAGGGAAGAGAGATAAAAGCTCAATTATGAACAACACTTACGAAGGAGGTAGGCAGCTGTATATCAGCCAATAAAACTTCTGATTTTAAGGACAACTGTTGCTTGTTAAGGTAAGTAGTTCGTGCAAAGGTTAAGGTGCTGGAAACTCCTCACAAGAATCTGCTTTGTGGTGAGGGAATAGGAAAAAAGATCATTTAGGACCTACACTTACGAAGGTGGTAGGCAGCTGTATATCAGGGAGTATCCCTTCTGAGAATAAGAACAGCCGGAGCTTCTTAAGGTAATTACATCGAGAAAAGGTTAATGTACAGGAAACTCCTCAGAAGAATCTGATTTGTGGTGAGGGAAGAGAGATAAAAGCTCATTAATAACGACAAGAACATACTGGGTAGGTAGCTGTTTATCAGTAAATATCTCCACTGAGATTAAGAGAAGCAGGATCTTAGTAAATTAATTAATTCCTGGTATGGTTAATGTACTGGAAACTCCTCAAAAGAATCTGGATGGTGGTGAGGGAATAGAGAATAAAGCTCAATTAGGACCTACACTTACGAGGTGATAGGCAGCTGTATATCAGGGAGTATCCCTTCTGAGAATAAGAACAGCTGGAGATTGTTAAGGTAATTAGATCGAGGAACGGGTTATGTACTGGAAACTCCTCAGAAGCCTCTGATTTGTGGTGAGAGAAGAGAGGTAAAAGCTCTTTTAGGAACTACACATAGGCAGCTGTATATCAGGCAATATCCCTTATGATAATAAGAACAGCTGTGGCTTGTTAAGGTAAGTAGTTCGGGGAAAGGTTATTGTACTGGAAACTCCTCACAAGAATCTGCTTTGTGGTGAGGGAACTGAGAAAAAAGCTCATTTTAGAACTACACTTACGAAGGTGGTATGCAGCTGCATATCAGGGAGTATCCCTTCTGAGAATAAGAACAACTGGAGTTTGTTAAGGTAATTACATCGGGGAAATGTTAATGTACTGGGAACTCCTCAGAAAAATCTGGATTGTGGTGAGGGAACAGAGAAAAAAGCTCATTTAGGAATGACATGAACATATTGGGTAGGTAGCTGTTTATCAGTAACTATCTCCACTGACAATAAGAATAGCAGTAGCTTAGTAAATTAAGCACTTCTTGGTACTGTTAATGTACTGGAAACTCCTCAAAAGATTCTGCTTTGTGTTGAAGGAACAGAGACAAAAGCTGATTTAGGAACAAATGAACATACTGGGTAGGTAGCTGTTTATCAGTAAATATATCCACTGACAATAAGAATAGCAGTAGCTTAGTAAAGTAAGTAATTCCTGGTATGGTTATTGTAATGGAGACTACTCAAAAGAATATGCTTTGTGGTGAGGGAACAGAGAAAAAAGCTCATTTAGTAACTACACATACGAAGGTGGTAGGCAGCTGTATATCAGAGTATCCCTTCTGAGAATAAGAACAGCTGGAGCTTCTTAAGGTAATTAGATCGAGGAAAGGTTAATGTACTGTAAACTCCCCAGAAGAATCTGATTTGTGGTGAAGAAAGGGAGATAAAAGCTCATTTAGGAAGGACATGAACATACTTGGTAGGTAGCTGTTTATCAGTAATTATCTCCACTGAGATTAATAAAAGCAGTATCTTAGTAAATTAAGTACTTCCTGGTATGGTTAATGTACTGGAAACTCCTCAAAAGAATCTGGATTGTAGTGAGGGAACAGAGAGAAATGCGCATTCAGGAACTAAACTTACGAAGGTGGTAGGCAGCAGTATATCAGGGAGTATCCCTTCTGAGAATAAGAACAGCTGGATCTTGTTAAGGTATTTACATCGAGGAAAGGTTAATGTACTGGGAACTCCTCAGAAGAATCTGATTAGTGGTGAGGGAAGAGAGTTAAAAGCTCATTTGAAAAGGACATGAACATACTGGGTAGGTAGCTGTTTATCAGTAAATATCTCCACTAAGATTAAAAAAAGCAGTAGCTTCGTAAATTAAGTACTTCCTGGTATGGTTAATGTACTCGAAATTCCTTAAACGAATCTGCTTTGTAGTGAGAGAACAGAGACAAAAGCTCATTTAGGACCTACACTTATGAAGGTGCTCGGCAGCTGTATATCAGGGAGTATCCCTTCTGAGAATAAGAACAGCTGGGACTTGTTAATGTAATTACATCGAGGAAAGGTTAATGTACTGGGAACTCCTCAGAACAATCTGATTAGTGGTGAGGGAAGAGAGTTAAAAGCTCATTTACAAAGGGCATGAACATACAGTTTCAGTAGCTGTTTATCAGTAAATATCTCCACTGAGATTAAGAAATGAAGTAGCTTAGTAAATTAAGTACTTAATGGTATGGTTAATGTACTGGAAACTCCTCGAAAAATCTGCTTTGTAGTGAGAGAACAGAGAAAAAAGCTAATTTAGGACCTACACTTATGAAGGTGGTCGGCAGCTGTATATCAGGGAGTATCCCTTCTGAGAATAAGAACAGCTGGGACTTGTTAATGTAATTACATCGAGGAAAAGTTAATGTACTGGGAACTCCTCAGAAGTATCTGATTAGTGGTGAGGGAAGAGAGTTTAAAGCTCATTTAAAAAGGACATGACATACTGGGTAGGTAGCTGTTTATCAGTAAATATCTCCACTGAGATTAAGAAAAGGAGTAGCTTAGTAAATTAAGTAATTCCTGGTATGGTTAATGTACTGGAAACTCCTCAAAAGAATCTGCTTTGTAGTGAGAGAACAGAGAAAAAAGCTCATTTAGGACCTACACTTATGAAGGTGGTCGGTAGCTATATATCGGGGAGTATCCCTTCTGAGAATAAGAAAAGCTGGGACTTGTTAAGGTAATTACATCTAGGAAAGATTAATGTACTGGTAACTCCTCAGAAGAATCTGATTAGTGGTGAGGGAAGAGAGTTAAAAGCTCATTTAAAAAGGACGTATACATACTGGGTAGGTAACTGTTTATCAGTAAATATCTCCACTGAGATTAAGAAAAGCAGGAGTTTATTGAATTAAGTACTTCCTGGTATGGTTAATGTACTGGAAACTCCTCAAAAGAATCTGCTTTGTAGTGAGAGAACAGAGAATGAAGCTCAATTAGGACCAACTCTTACGAAGGTGGTAGGCAGCAGTATATCAGGGAGTATCCCTTCTGAGAATAAGAACAGCGGGAACTTGTTAATGTAATTACAAAGAGGAAAGGTTAATGTACTGGGAACTCCCCAGAAGAATCTGATTAGTGGTGAGGGAAGAGAGTTAAAAGCTCATTTAAAAAGGACATGAACATACTGGGTAGGTAGCAGATTATCAGTAAATATCTCCACTGAGATTAAGAAAAGCAGTAGCTTAATAAATTAAGTAATTTCTGGCATGGTTAATGTCCTGGAAACTCCTTAAAAAAATCTGCTTTGTAGTGAGAGAACAGAGAAAAAAGCTCATTTAGGACCTACTTTTATGAAGGTGGTCGACAGCTGTATATCAGGGAGTATCCCTTCTGAAAATAAGAACAGCTTGGACTTGTTAATGTAATTACATCGAAGAAAGGTTAAGGTACTGGGAACTCCTCAGAAGATTCTGATTAGTGGTGAGGGAAGAGAGTTAAAAGCTCATTTCAAAAGGACATGAACATACTGGGTAGGTAGCTGTTTACCAGTAAATATCTCCACTGAGATTAAGAAAAGCAGAAGCTTAGTAAATTAAGTACTTCCTGGTTTGGTTAATGTACTGGAAACTCCTCAAAACAATCTGCTTTGTAGTGAGAGAACAGAGAAAAAAGCTCATTTAGGACCTACACTTATGAAGGTGATCGGCAGCTGTATATCAGGGAGTATCCCTTCTGAGAAAAAGAACAGCTGGGACTTGTTAATGTAATTACATCGAGGAAAGGTTAATGTACTGGGAACTCCTCAGAACAATCTGATTAGTGGTGAGGGAAGAGAGTTAAAAGTTCATTTAAAAAGGACATGAACATACTGGGTAGGTAGCTGTTTATCAGTAAATATCTCCACTGAGATTAAGAAAAGCAGTAGCTTAGTAAATTAAGTAATTCCTGGTATGGTTAATGTACTGGAAACTCCTCAAAAGAATCTGCTTTGTAGTGAGAGAACAGAGAATGAAGCTCATTTAGGACCTACTCTTATGAAGGTGGTCGGCAGTTGTATATCAGGGAGTATCCCTTCTGAGAATAAGAACAGTTGGGACTTGTTAATGTAATTACCTCGAGGAATGGTAAATGTACTGGGAATTCTTAGGAAGAATCTGATTAGTGGTGAGGGAAGAGAGTTAAAAGCTCATTTAAAAAGGACATGTACATACTGGGTAGGTAGGTGTTTATCAGTAAATATCTCCACTGAGATTAAGAAAAGCAGTAGCTTAGTAAATTAAGTACTTCCTGGTTTGGTTAATGTACTGGAAACTCCTCAAAACAATCTGCTTTGTAGTGAGAGAACAGAGAAAAAAGCTCATTTAGGACCTACACTTATGAAAGTGATCAGCAGCTGTATATCAGGGAGTATCCCTTCTGAGAAAAAGAACAGCTGGGACTTGTTAATGTAATTACATCGAGGAAAGGTTAATGTACTGGGAACTCCTCAGAACAATCTGATTAGTGGTGAGGGAAGAGAGTTAAAAGCTCATTTAAAAAGGACATGAACATACTGGTAGGTAGCTGTTTATCAGTAAATATCTCCACTGAGATTAAGAAAAGCAGTAGCTTAGTAAATTAAGTACTTCCTGGTATGGTTAATGTACTGGAAACTCCTCAAAGATTCTGCTTTGTAGTGAGAGAAAAGAGAAAAAAGCTCATTTAGGACCTACAATTATGAAGGTGTTCCGCAGTAGTATATCAGGGAGTATCCCTTCTGAGAATAAGAAAAGCTGGGACTTGTTAATATAATTACATCGAGGAAAGGTTAAGGTACTGGGAACTCCTCGGAAGAATCTGATTAGTGGTGAGGGAAGAGAGTTAAAAGCTCATTTCAAAAGGACATGAACATACTGGGTAGGTAGCTGTTTACCAGTAAATATCTCCACTGAGATTAAGAAAAGCAGAAGCTTAGTAAATTAAGTACTTCCTGGTTTGGTTAATGTACTGGAATCTCCTAAAACGAATCTGCTTTGTAGTGAGAGAACAGAGAAAAAAGCTCATTTAGGACCTACACTTATGAAGGTGATCGGCAGCTGTATATCAGGGAGTATCCCTTCTGAGAATAAGAACAGCTGGGACTTGTTAATGTAATTACATCGAGGAAAGGTTCATGTACTGGGAACTCCTCCGAAGAATCTGATTAGTGGTGAGGGACGAGAGTTAAAAGCTCATTTAAAAAGGACATGAACATACTGGGTATGTAGCTGTTTATCAGTAAATATCTCCACTGAGATTAAGAAAAGCAGTAGCTTAGTAAATTAAGTACTTCCTTGTATGGTTAATGTACTGGATACTCCTCAAAAGAATCTGCTTTGTAGTGAGAGAAAAGAGAGAAAAGCTAATTTAGGACCTACAATTATGAAGGTGTTCCGCAGCTGTATATCAGGGAGTATCCCTTCTGAGAAAAAGAACAGCTGGGACTTGTTAATGTAATTACATCGAGGAAAGGTTAATGTACTGGGAACTCCTCAGAACAATCTGATTAGTGCTGAGGGAAGAGAGTTAAAAGCTCATTTAAAAAGGACATGAACGTACTGGGTAGGTAGCTGTTTATTAGTAAATATCTCCACTGAGATTAAGAATAGCAGTAGCTTAGTAAATTAAGTACTTCCTGGTATGGTTAATGTGCTGGAAACTCTGAAAAAGAATCTGCTTTGTAGTGAGTGAACAGGGAACAAGCTCATTTAGGACCTACACTAATGAAGGTGGTCGGCAGCTGTATATCAAGGAGGATTCCTTCTGAGGATAAGAACAGCTGGGACTTGTTAATATAATTAAATCGAGGAAAGGTTAATGTACTAGAATTCCTCAGAAGATTCTGATTAGTGGTGAGGGAAGAGAGTTAAAAGTTCATTTAAAAAGGACATGAACATTCTGGGTAGGTACCTGTTTATTAGTAAATATCTCCTCTGGGATTAAGAAAAGCAGTAGCTTAATAAATTATGTACTTCCTGCTGTGGATAATGTACTGGAAACTCCTCAAAAGAATCTGCTTTGTAGTGAGAGAACAGAGAATGAAGCTGATTTAGGAACTACTCTTATGAAGGTGGTCGGCAGCTGTATATCAGGGAGTATCCTTTCTGAGAATAAGAACAGCTGGAACTTGTTAATGTAATTACATCGAGGAAAGGTTAATGTACTGGGAACTCCTCAGAAGAATCTGATTAGTGGTGAAGGAAGAGAGTTAAAAGCTCATTTGAAAAGAACATGAACATACTGGCTAGGTAGCTCTTTATCAGTAAATATCTCCACTGAGATTAAGAAAAGCAGTAGCTTAGTAAATTAAGTACTTCCTGGTATGGTTAATGTACTGGAAACTCCTCAAAAGAATCTGCTTTGTAGTGAGAGAACAGAGAAAAAAGCTCATTTAGGACCTACTTTATGAAGGTGGTCGACAGCTGTATATCAGGGAGTATCCCTTCTGAAAATAAGAACAGCTTGGACTTGTTAATGTAATTACATCGAAGAAATGTTAAGGTACTGGGAAATCCTCGGAAGAATCTGATTAGTGGTGAGGGAAGAGAGTTAAAAGCTCAATTCAAAAGGACATGAACATACTGGGTAGGTAGCTGTTTACCAGTAAATATCTCCACTGAGATTAAGAAAAGCAGAAGCTTAGTAAATTAAGTACTTCCTGGTTTGGTTAATGTACTGGAAACTCCTCAAAACAATCTGCTTTGTAGTGAGAGAACAGAGAAAAAAGCTCATTTAGGACCTACACTTATGAAGGTGATCGGCAGCTGTATATCAGGGAGTATCCCTTCTGAGAAAAAGAACAGCTGGGACTTGTTAATGTAATTACATCGAGGAAAGATTAATGTACTGGGAACTCCTCAGAACAATCTGATTAGTGGTGAGGGAAGAGAGTTAAAAGTTCATTTAAAAAGGACATGAACATACTGGGTAGGTAGCTGTTTATCAGTAAATATCTCCACTGAGATTAAGAAAAGCAGTAGCTTAGTAAATTAAGTAATTCCTGGTATGGTTAATGTACTGGAAACTCCTCAAAAGAATCTGCTTTGTAGTGAGAGAACAGAGAATGAAGCTCATTTAGGGCCTACGCTTATGAAGGTGGTCGGCAGTTGTATATCAGGGAGTATCCCTTCTGAGAATAAGAACAGCTGGGACTTGTTAATGTAATTACATCGAGGAATGGTAAATGTACTGGGAATTCCTAGGAAGAATCTGATTAGTGGTGAGGGAAGAGAGTTAAAAGCTCATTTAAAAAGGACATGTACATACTGGGTAGGTAGCTGTTTATCAGTAAATATCTCCACTGAGATTAAGAAAAGCAGTAGCTTAGTAAATTAAGTAATTTCTGGTATGGTTAATGTCCTGGAAACTCCTTAAAAGAATCTGCTTTGTAGTGAGAGAACAGAGAAAAAAGCTCATTAGTACCTACTCTTATGAAGGTGGTCGGCAGCTGTATATCAGGGAGTATCCCTTCTGAGAATAAGAACAGCTGGAACTTGTTAATGTAATTACATCGAGGAAAGGTTAATGTACTGGGAACTCCTGAGAAGAATCTGATTAGTGGTGAAGGAAGAGAGTTAAAAGCTCATTTGAAAAGAACATGAACATACTGGCTAGGTAGCTGTTTATCAGTAAATATCTCCACTCAGATTAAGCAAAGCAGTAGCTTAGTAAATTAAGTACTTCCTGGTTTGGTTAATGTACTGGACACTCCTCAAAAGAATCTGCTTTTTAGTGAGAGAACAGAGAAAAAAGCTCATTTAGGACCTACACTTATGAAGGTGATTGGCAGCTGTATATCAGGGAGTATCCCTTCTGAGAATAAGAACAGCTGGGACTTGTTAATGAAATTACATCGAGGAAAGGTTCATGTACTGGGAACTCCTCAGGAGAATCTGATTAGTGGTGAGGGAAGAGAGTTAAAAGCTCATTTCAAAAGGACATGAACATACTGGGTAGGTAGCTGTTTATCAGTAAATATCTCCACTGAGATTAAGAAAAGCAGTAGCTTAGTAAATAAAGTACTTCCTGGTATGGTTAATGTACTGGAAACTCCTCAAAAGAATCTGCTTTGTAGTGAGAGAAAAGAGAAAAAAGCTCATTTAGGACCTAAAATTATGAAGGTGTTCCGCAGCTGTATATCAGGGAGTATCCCTTCTGAGAGAAAGAACAGCTGGGACTTGTTAATGTAATTACATCGAGGAAAGGTTAATGTACTGGGAACTCCTCAGAAGAATCTGATTAGTGGTGAAGGAAGATAGTTAAAAACTTATTTGAAAAGAACATGAACATACTGGCTAGGTAGCTGTTTATCAGTAAATATCTCCACTGAGATTAAGAAAAGCAGTAGCTTAGTAAATTAAGTAATTCCTGGTATGGTTAATGTACTGGATACTACTCAAAAGAATCTGCTTTGTTGTGAGAGAACAGACAGAAAAGCTCACTTAGGACCTATACTTATGAAGGTGGTCGGCAGCTGTATATCAGGGAGTATCGCTTCTGAGAATAAGTACAGCTGGGACTTGTTAATGTAATTACATCGAGGAAAGGTTAATGTACTGGGAACTCCTGAGAAGAATCTGATTAGGGTTGAGGGAGGAGAGTTAAAAGCTCATTAAAAAGGACATGAACATACTGGGTAGGTAGCAGATTATCAGTAAATATCTCCACTGAGATTAAGAAAAGCAGTAGCTTAATAAATTAAGTAATTTCTGGTATGGTTAATATCCTGGAAAATCCTTAAAAGAATCTGTTTTGTAGTGAGAGAACAGAGAAAAAAGCTCATTAGGACCTACTCTTATGAAGGTGGTCGGCAGCTGTATATCAGGGAGTATCCCTTCTGAGAATAAGAACAGCTGGAACTTGTTAATGTAATTACATCGAGGAAAGGTTAATGTACTGGGAACTCCTGAGAAGAATCTGATTAGTGGTGAAGGAAGAGAGTTAAAAGCTCATTTGACAAGAACATGAACATACTGGCTATGTAGCTGTTTATCAGTAAATATCTCCACTGAGATTAAGAAGAGCAGTAGCTTAGTAAATTAAGTACTTTCTGGTATGGTTAATGTACTGGAAACTACTCAAAAGATTCTGCTTTGTAGTGAGAGAAAAGAGAAAAAAGCTCATTTAGGACCTACAATTATGAAGGTGTTCCGCAGCTGTATAACAGGGAGTATCCCTTCTGAGAAAAATAACACCTGGGACTTGTTAATGTAATTACATCGAGGAAAGGTTAATGTACTGGGAACTCCTCAGAACAATCTGATTAGTGGTGAGGGAAGAGAGTTAAAAGCTCATTTAAAAAGGACATGAACATAGTGGGTAGGTAGCTGTTTATCTGTAAATATCTCCACTGAGATTAAGAAAAGCAGTAGCTTAATAAATTAAGTACTTTCTGGTATGGTTAATGTACTGGAAACTCCTCAAAAGAATCTGCTTTGTAGTGAGAGAACAGAGAAAAAAGCTCATTTAGGACCTATTCTTATGAAGGTGGTCGGCAGCTGTATCAGGGAGTATCCCTTCTGAGAAAAAGAACAGCTGGGACTTGTTAATGTAAGGACACCGAGGAAAGGTTAATGTACTGGGAACTCCTCAGAAGAATCTGATTAGTGGTGAAGGAAGAGAGTTAAAAGCTCATTTGACAAGAAAATGAACATACTGGCTAGGTAGCTGTTTATCAGTAAATATCTCCACTGAGATTAAGAAAAGCAGTAGCTTAGTAAATTAAGTACTTCCTGGTATGGTCAATGTACTGGAAACTCCTCAAAAGATTCTGCTTTGTAGTGAGAGAAAAGTGAAAAAAGCTCATTAGGACCTGCACTTACGAAGGGGGTAGGCAGCTGTATATCAGGGAGTAAACCTTCTGAGAATAAAAACAGCTGGAGCTTGTTAAGGTAATTACACAGGGGAAAGGATAATGTACTGGGAACTCCTCAGAAGAATCTGATTTGTGGTGAGGGGAGAGAGATAAAAGCTCATTTAGGAACGACATGAACATGCTGCGTAGGTAGCTGTTTATCAGTAAATATCTCCACTGATATTAAGCAAAGCAGTAGCTTAGTAAATTAAGCACTTCCTGGTATGGTTAATGTAATGGAAACTCCTCAAAAGAATATGCTTTGTAGTGAGAGAATAGAGAAAAAAACTCATTTAGGTCCTAGATTTATGACGGTGGTCGGCAGCTGTATATCAGGGAGTATCCCTTCTGAGAAGAAGAACAGCTGGGACTTGTTAATGTAATTACATCGAGGAAAGGTTAATGTACTGGGAACTCCCCTGAAGAGTCTAATTAGTGGTGAAGGAAGAGAGTTAAAAGCTCCTTTAGAAAGGACATGAACATACAGGGTAGGTAGCTGTTTATCAGTAAATATCTCCACTGAGATTAAGAAAAGCAGTAGCATAGTAAATTGAGTACTTCCTGGTATGTTTATGGTACTGGAAACTCCTCAAAAGAATCTGCTTTGTGTTGAGAGAACAGAGAAAAAAGGTCATTTAGGACCTACAATTATGAAGGTGGTCGGCAGGTGTATATCAGGGAATATCCCTTCTGAGAATAAGAAGGGCAGGGACTTGTTAATGTAATTACATCGAGGAAAGGTTAATGTACAGATAACTCCTCAGAACAATCTGATTAGTGGTTAGGGAAGAGAGTTAAAAGCTCATTTAAAATGGACATGAACATACTGGATAGGTAGCTGTTTATCAGTAAATATCTCTACTGAGATTAAGAAAGCAGTAGCTTAGTAAATTAAGTACTTCCTGGTATGGTAAAGGTACTGGAAACTCCCCAAAAAATCTGCTTTGTAGTGAGAGAACAGAGAGAAAAGCTCATTTAGGACCTACACTTATGAAGGTGGTCGGCAGCTGTATATCAGGGATTATCCCTTCTGAGAATTAGAACAGCTGGGAATTGTTAATGTGATTACATGGAAGAAAGGGTAATGCACTGGGAACTCCTGAGAAGAATGTGATTAGTGGTAAAGGAAGAGAGTTAAAAGCTCATTTAAAAAGGACATGAACATACTGGGTAGGTAGTTGTTTATCAGTTAATATTTCCACTGAGATTAAGAAAAGCAGTAGCTTAGTAAATTAAGTACTTCGTGGTATGGTTAATGTACTGGAAACTCCTCAAAAGAATCTGTTTTGTAGTGAGAGACATGAGAAAAAAGCTCTTTTAGGACCTACATTTATGAAGGTAGTCGGCAGCTGTATTTCAGGGAGTGTCACTTCTGAGAATAAGAACAGCTGGGACTTGTTAAGGTAATTACATCGAGGAAATGTTAATATACTGGGAACTCCTCAGAAGAATGTGATTATTGGTGAGGGAAGAGAGTTTAAAGCTCATTTAATAAGGATATGAACATACAGGTTAGGTAGCTATTTATCAGTCAATATCTCCACTGAGATTGAGAAAAGCAGGATCTTAGTAAATTAAGTACTACCTGGTATGGTTAATGTACTGGAAACTCCTCAAAAGAATCTGCTTTGTAGTGAGAGAACAGAGAAAAAAGCTCATTTATGACCTACCCTTATGAAGGCGGTCGGCAGCTATATATCAGGGAATATCCCTTCTGAGAATGAGAACAGCTGGGAGGTGTTAAGGTAATTACATCGAGGAAAGGTTAATGTACTGGGAACTCCTCAGAAGAATCTGATTAGTGGTGAGGGAAGAGAGTTAAATGCTCATTTACAAAGGACATGAACATACTGGGTAGCTAGCTGTTTATCAGTAAATATCCCCACTGAGATTAAGAAGAGCAGTAGCGTAGTAAATTAAGTTCTTGCTGGTATGGTTAATGTACTGGAAACTCCGCAAATGAATCTGCTTTGTAGTGAGAGAACAGAGAAAAAAGCTCATTAGGACCTACACTTATGAAGGTGGTCGGCAGCTGTATGTCTGGGAGTATCCCTTCTGAGAAGAAGAAGAGCTGGAACTTGTTAATGTAATTACATCGAGGAAAGGTTAATGTACTGGGAACTCTTCAGAACAATCTGATTAGTGGTGAGGGAAGAGAGTTAAAAGCTCATTTATAAAGGACATGATCATACAGAGTAGGTAGCTGTTTATCAGTAAATATCTCCAGTGAGATTAAGAAAAGCAGTAGCATATTAAATTAAGTACTTCCTGGTATGTTTAAGGTACTGGAAACTCCTCAAAATAATCTGCTTTGTGTTGAGAGAATAGAGAAAAAAGCTCGTTTTGGACCTACAATTATGAAGGTGGTCGGCAGCTGTATACCAGGGAATATCCCTTCTGAGAATAAGAACACCTGGAGCTTGTTAATGTAATTACATCGAGGAAAGGTTAATGTCCTGGGAACTCCTCAGAAGAATCTGATTAGTGATGAGGGGAGAGAGATAAAAGCTCATTTAGGAACGACATGAACATACTGGGTAGGTCGCTGTTGATCAGTAAATATCTCCATTGAGATTAAGAAAAGCAGTAGCTTAATAAATTAAGTACTTCCTGGTATGGTTACTGTACTGGTAACTCCCCAAAAGAATCTGGATTGTGGTGAAGGAACAGAGAAAAAAGCTCATTTATAACCTGCACCTAAGAAGGTGGTAGGCAGCTGTATATCAGGGAGTATCCCTTCTGAGAATAAGAAGAGCTGGAGCTTGTTAAGGTAATTACATCGAGGAAAGGTTAATGTACTGGGCACTACTCAGAAGAATCTGATTTGTGGTGAGGGGAGAGAGACAAAAGCTCATTTAAGAACGACTTGAACATACTGGGTAGGTAGCTGTTTATCAGTAAATATCTCCACTGAGATTAAGAAAAGCAGTAGCTTAATAAATTAAGTACTTCCTGGTGTGTTTACTGTACCTGTAACTCCTCAAAGGAATCTGGATTTTGGTGAGGGAAAAGAGGATAAAGCTCATTTAGGACCTGCACTTACGAAGGTGGTATGCATCTGTATATCAGGGAGTATCCCTTCTGAGAATAAAAACAGCTGGAGTTGTTAAGGAAATTACATCGAGGAAAGGTTAATGTACTGTGAACTCCTCAGAAGAATCTGATTTGTGGTGAGGGGAGAGAGATAAAAGCTCATTTAGGAAAGACATGAACATACTGGGTAGGTAGCAGTTTATCAGTAAATATCTCCACTGAGATTAAGAAAAGCAGTAGCTTAATAAATTAAGTACTACCTGGTACGGTTACTGTACTGGTAACTCCCCAAAAGAATCTGGATTGTGAAGAGGGAACAGAGAAAAATGCTCATTTACGACCTGCACTTACGAAGGTTGTAGGCAGCTGTATATCAGGGAGTTTCCCTTCTGAGAATAAGTACAGCTGGAGCTTGTTAAGGTAATTACATCGAGGAAAGGTTAATGTACTGGGCACTACTCAGAAGAATCTGATTTGAGGTGAGGGGAGAGAGACAAAAGCTCATTTAGGAACGACGTGAACCTACTGGGTATGTAGCTGTTTATCAGTAAATATCTCCTTGAGATTAAGAAAAGCAGTATCTTAATAAATTCAGTACTTCCTGGTATGTTTACTGTACCTGTAACTCCGCAAAGGAATCTGGATTTTGGTGAGGGAAAAGAGGATAAAGCTCATTTAGGACCTGCACTTACGAAGGTGGTATGCAGCTGTATATCAGGGAGTATCCCTTCTGAGAATAAAAACAGCTGGAGTTGTTAAGGAAATTACATCGAGGAAAGGTTAATGTACTGTGAACTCCTCAGAAGAATCTGATTTGTTATGAGGGGAGAGAGATAAAAGCTCATTTAGGAAAGACATGAACATACTGGGTAGGTAGCAGTTTATCAGTAAATATCTCCACTGAGATTAAGAAAAGCAGTAGCTAAATAAATTAAGTACTTCCTGGTATGGTTACTGTACTGGTAACTCCCGAAAAGAATCTGGATTGTGGTGAGGGAACAGTGAAAAAAGCTCATTTAGGACCTGCACTTACGAAGGTGGTAGGCAGCTCTATATTAGGGAGTATCCCTTCTGAGAATAAGAACAGCTGGAGCTTGTTAAGGTAATTACATCGAGGAAAGGTTAATGTACTGGGCACTACTCAGAAGAATCTGATTTGTGGTTAGGGGAGAGAGACAAAAGCTCATTTAGGAACGACGTGAACATACTGGGTAGGTAGCTGTTTATCAGTAAATATCTCCACTGAGTTTAAGAAAAGCAGTAGCTTAATAAATTAAGTACTTCCTGGAATGATTATTGTACCTGTAACTCCGCAAAGGTATCTGGATTTTGGTGAGGGAAAAGAGGATAAAGCTCATTTAGGACCTGCACTTACGAAGGTGGTAGGCAGCTCTATATCAGGGAGTATCCCTTCTGAGAATAAAAACAGCTGGAGTTGTTAAGGTAATTACAAAGGGAAAGGTTAATGTACTGTGAACTCCTCAGAAGAATCTGATTTGTGGTGAGGGGAGAGAGATAAAAGCTCATTCAGGAAAGACATGAACATACTGGGTAGGTAGCAGTTTATCAGTAAATATCTCCACTGAGATGAAGAAAAGCAGTAGCTTATTAAATTAAGAACTTCCTGGTATGGTTACTCTACTGGTAACTCCCCAAAACAATCTGGATTGTGGTGAGGGAAAAGAGAAAAAAGCTCATTTAGGACCTGCACTTACGAGGGGTTAGGCAGCTTTATATCAGGGAGTATCCCTTCTGAGAATAAAAACAGCTGGAGTTTGTTAAGGTAATTACACAGGGGAACGGATAATGTACTGGGAACTCCTCAGAAGAATCTGATTTGTGGTTTGGGGAGAGAGATAAAAGCTCATTTAGCAACGACATGAACATGCTGCGTAGGTAGCTGTTTATCAGTAAATATCTCCACTGAGATTAAGAAAAGCAGTAGCTTAATAAATTAAGTACTTCCTGGTATGTTTACTGTACTGGTAAGTCCCCAAAAGAATCTGGATTGTGGTGAGGGAACAGAGAAAAAAGCTCATTTTGGACCTGCACTTACGCAGGGGGTAGGCAGCTGTATATCAGGGAGTATCCCTTCTGAGAATAAAAACAGCTGGAGCTTGTTAAGTAATTACACAGGGGAAAGGATAATGTACTGGGAACTCCTCAGAAGAATCTGATTTGTGGTGAAGGGAGAGAGATAAATGTTCTTTTAGGAACGACATGAACATACTGTGTATGTAGCTGTTTCTCAGTAAATATCTCCACTGAGATTAAGAAAAGCAGTAGCTTAATAAATTAAGTACTTCCTGGTATGGTTACTATACTGGTAACTCCCCAAAGGTATCTGGATTGTGGTGAGGGAACAGAGAAAAGAGCTCATTTAGGACCTGCACTTACGAAGGGGATAGGCAGCTGTATATCAGGGAGTATCCCTTCTGAGAATGAAAACAGCTGGTGCTTGATAAGGTAATTACACTGGATAAAGATAATGTACTGGGAACTCCTCAGAAGACTCTGATTTGTGGTGAGGGGAGGGAGATAAAAGCTCATTTAGGAATGACATGAACATGCTGCGTAGGTAGCGGTTTATCAGTAAATATCTCCACTGAGATTATTTAAAGCAGTAGCTTAATATATTAAGTCCTTCCTGGTATGGTTACTGTACTGGTAACTCCCCAAAAGTATCTGGATTGTGGTGAGGGAACAGAGAAAAAAGCTCATTTAGGAGCTGCACTTACCCAGGGGGTAGGCAGCTGTATATCAGGGAGTATCCCTTCTGAGAATAAAAACAGCAGGAGCTTGTTAAGGTAATTACACAGGGAAACGATAATGTATTGGGAACTCCTCAGAAGCATCTGATTTATGGTGAGCGAGAGAGATAAAAGCTCATTTAGGAACGACATGAACATAATGGGTAGGTAGCTGAATATCAGTAAATATATCCACTGAGATGAAGAAAAGCTGTAGCTTAATAAATAAAGAACTTCCTGGTATGGTTACAGTACTGGTAACTCCCCAAAAGAATCTGGATTGTGGTGAGGGAAGAGAGAAAAAAGCTCATTTAGGACCTGCACTTACGAAGGGGGTAGGCAGCTATATATCAGGGAATATCCCTTCTGAGAATAAAAACAGCTGGAGCTTGTTAAGGTAATTACACAGGGGAAAGGATAATGTACTGGGAACTCCTAAGAAAAATCTGATTTGTGGTGAGGGGTGAGAGATAAAAGCTCATTTAGGAACGACATGAACATACTGGGTAGGTAGCTGTTTATCAGTAAATATCTCCACTGAGATTAAGAAAAGCAGTAGCTTAATAAATAAAGTACTTCCTAGTATGGTTACTGTACTGGTAACTCCCCAAAAGAATCTGGATTGTGGTGAGTTAACAGAGAAGACAGCTCATTTAGGACCTGAACTTTCGACGAGGTAGGCAGCTGTTTATCAGGGATTATCTCTTCTGAGAATAAATACAGCTGTAGCTTTTTAAGGTAATTACATCGAGGAAAGGTTAATGAACTGGGAACTCCTCAGAAGAATCTGAGTTGTTGTGAGGGGTGGGAGATAAAAGCTCATTTATGAACGAGATGAACATACTTGGTAGGTAGCTGTTTATCAGTAAATATCTCCACTGAGATGAAGAAAAGCAGTAGCTTAATAAATTAAGTACTTCCTGGTATGTTTACTGTACTGGTAAGTCCCCAAAAGAATCTGGATTGTGGTGAGGGAACAGAGAAAAAATCTCATTTAGGACCTGCACTTGCGAAGGTGGTAGGCAGCTGTATATCAGGGAGTATCCCTTCTGAGAATAAGAACAGCTGGATCTTGTTAAGGGAATAAAATCGAGGAAAGGTTGATGTACTGGGAACTCCTCAGAAGAATCTGATTTGTGGTGAGGGGAGAGATATAAAAGCTCATTTAGGAACGACATGAACATGCTGGGTAGGTAGCTGTTTATCAGGAAATATCTCCACTGAGATTAAGAGCAGCAGTATTTTAATGAATTAAGTTCTTCCTCGTATGGTTACTGTACTGCCATCTCCTCAAAAGAATCTGGATTGTGGTGAGGGAACAGAGAAAAAAGCTCTTTTAGGACCTGCACTTTCGAACGGGGTATGCAGCTGTATATCAAGGAGTATCCCTTCCGAGAATAAGAACAGCTGGAGCTTGTTAAGGTAATTGCACAGGGGAAAGGATAATGTACTGGGAACTCCTCAGAAGAATCTGATTTGTGGTGAGGGGAGAGAGATAAAACCTCATTTAGGAGCGACATGAACATACTGGGTTGGTAGCTGTTTATCAGTAAATATCTCCACTGAGATTAATGAAAAGCAGTAGCTTAATAAATTAAGTACTTCCTGGTATGGTTACTGTACTGGAAACTCCCCAAAAGAATCTGGTTTGTCTTGAGGGAACAGTGAAAAAAGCTCATTTAGGACCTGCACTTACGAAGGTTTTAGGCAGCTGTATATCAGGGAGTTTCCCTTGTGAGAATAAGAACAGCTGGTGCTTGTTAAGCTAATTACATCGAGGAAAGGTTAATGTACTGAGACCTCCTAAGAAGAATCTAATTTGTGGTGAGGGGATAGAGATAAAAGCTCATGTAGGAACGACATGAACATACTGGGTAGGTAGCGTTTTATCAGGAAATATCTCCACTGAGATTAAGAAAAGCAGTAGCTTAATAAATTAAGTAGTTCCTGGTATGGTTACGGTATTGGTAACTCACCAAAAGAATCTACATTGTGGTGAGGGAAGAGAGAAAAAAGCTCATTTAGGTCCTGCACTTACGAAGGGGGTAGGCAGCTATATATCAGGAAATATCCCTACTGAGAATAAAAACAGCTGGAGCTTGTTAAGGTAATTACACAAGTTAAAGGATAATGTACTGGGAACTCCTCAGAAGAATCTGATTTGTGGTGTGGGGAGAGAGATAAAAGCTCATTTAGGAACGACATGAACATGCTGCGTAGGTAGCTGTTTATCAGTAAATATCTCCACTGAGATTAAGAAAAGCAGTACCTTAATAATTTAAGTACTTACTGGTGTGGTTACTGTACTGGTAACTCCCCAAAAGAATCTGGATTGTGGTGAAGGAACAGAGAAAATAGCTCATTTAGGACCTGCACTTACGAAGGGGGTAGGCAGCTGTATATCAGGGAGTATCCCTTCTGAGAATAAAAACAGCTGGTGCTTGTTAAGGTAATTACACAGGGGAAAAGATAATGTACTGGGAACTCCTAAGAAGAATCTGATTGGTGGTGAGGGGAGAGAGATAAAAGCTCATTTAGGAACGACATGAACATACTGGGTAGGTAGCTTTTTATCAGTAAATATCTCCACTGAGTTTAAGAAAAGCAGTAGCTTAATAAATTAAGTACTTCCTGGTGTGTTTACTGTACTGGTAACTCCCCAAAAGAATCTGGATTGTGGTGAGAGAATAGAGAAAAAAGCTCATTTAGGACCTGCACTTACGAAGGGTTTAGGCAGCTGTATATCAGGGAGTATCCCTTCTGAGAATAAAAACAGCTGGAGCTTGTTAAGGTCATTACACAGGGGAAAGGATAATGTATTGGGAACTCCTCAGAAGAATCTGATTTGTGGTGAGGGGAGAGAGATAAAAGCTCATATAGGAACGACATGAACATGCTGGGTAGGTAGATTTTATCAGTAAATATCTCCACTGAGATTAAGAAAAGCCGTAGCTTAATAAATTAAGTACTTCCTGGTAAGGTTACTGTACTGGTAACTCCCCAAAAGAATCTGTATTGTGGAGAGGGAACAGAGAGAAAAGCTCATTTAGGACCTGCACTTATGAAGAAGGTAGGCAGCTGTATATCAGGGAGTGTCCCTTCTGAGAATAAAAACAGCTAGAGCTTGTTAAGGTAATTACACAGGGGAAAGGATAATGTACTGGGAACTCCTCAGAAGAATCTGATTTGTGGTGAGGGGAGAGAGATAAAAGCTCATTCAGGAACGACATGAACATGCTGCATAGGTAGCTGTTTATCAGTAAATATCTCCACTGAGATTAAGAAAAGCAGTAGCTTAATAAATTAAGTACTTCCTGGTATGGTTACTGTACAGGTATCTCCCTAAAAGAATCTGGACTGTGGTGAGGGAACAGAGAAAAAAGCTCATTTAGGACCTGCACTTACGACGGGGTTAGGCACCTGTATATCAGGAAGTATCCCTTCTGAGAATAAAAACAGCTGGAGTTAGTTAAGGTAATTACACAGGGGAAAGGATAATGTACTGGTAACTCCTCAGAAGAATCTGATTTGTGGTAAGGGGGAGAGATAAAAGCTCATTTAGGAACGACATGAACATGCTGCGTATGTAACTGTTTATCAGTAAATATCTCCACTGAGATTAAAAAAGCAGTAGCTTAATAAATTAAGTACTACCTGGTATTATTACTGTACTGGTAACTCCCCAAAAGAAACTGGATTGTGGTGAGGGAACAGAGAAGAAAGTTCATTTAAGACTTCCACTTACGAAGGGGGTAGGCAGCTTTATATCAGGGAGTATCCCTTTTGAGAAGAAAAACAGCTGGAGCTTGTTAAGGTAAATACACAGGGGAAAGGATAATGTACTGGGAACTTCTCAGAACAATCTGATTTGTGGTGAGGGGAGAGAGATAAAAGCTCATTTAGGAACGACATGAACATTCTGCATAGGTAGCAGTTTATCAGTAAATATCTCCACTGAGATTAAGAAAAGCAGTGGCTTAATAAATGAAGTAATTCCTGATGTGGTTATTGTTCTGGTAATTCCCCAAAAGGATCTGGATTGTGGTGAGGGAAAATAGAAAAAAGCTCATTTAGGAGTTGCACTTATGAAGGGGTTAGGCAGCTGTATATCAGGGAGTATCCCTTCTGAGAATAAAAAGAGCTGGAGCTTGTTAAGGTAATTACACAGGGGAACGGATAATGTACTGGCAACTCTTCAGAAGAATCTCATTTCTGGTAAGGGGAGAGAGATAAAAGCTCATTTAGGAACGACATGAACATGCTGCGTAGGTAGCTGTTTATCAGTAAATATCTCCACTGAGATTAAGAAAAGCAGTAGCTTAATAAATTAAGTACTTCCTGGTATGGTTGCTGTACTTGTAACTCCCCAAAAGAATCTGGATTGTGGTGAGGGAACAGAGAAAAAAGCTCATTTAGGACCTGCACTTACTAAGGGGGTAGGTAGCTGTATATCACGGAGTATCCCTTCTGAGAATAAAAACAGCTTGAGCTTGTTAAGGTAATTACAAATGGAAAGGATAATGTACTGGGAACTCCTCAGAAGAATCTGATTTGTGATGAGGGGAGAGAGATAAAAGCTCATTTAGGATTGACATGAACATACTGGGTAGGTAGCTGTTTATCAGTAAATATCTCCACTGAGATTAAGAAAAGCAGTGGCTTAATAAATGAAGTAATTCCTGGTGTGGTTACTGTTCTGGTAATTCCCAAAAAAGGATCTGGATTGTGGTGAGGGAACAGAGGAAAAAGCTCATTTAGGACCTGCACTTATGAAGGGGCTAGGCAGCTGTATATCAGGGAGTATCCATTCTGAGAATAAAAAGAGCTTGAGCTTGTTAAGGTAATTTCACAGGGGAAAGGATAATGTACTGGGAATTCCTCAGAAGAATCTGATTTGTGGTGAGGGGAGAGAGATAAAAGCTCATTTAGGAACGACATGAACATGCTGCGTAGGTACCTGTTTATCAGTAAATATCTCCACTGAGATTAAGAAAAGCAGTAGCTTAATAAATTACGTACTTCCTGGTATGTTTACTGTACTGGTAACTCCCCAAAAGAATCTGAATTGTGGTGAGGGAACAGAGAAAAAAGCTCATTTAGGACCTGCACTTACGAAGGGGGTAGGCAGCTGTATATCAGGGAGTATTCCTTTTGAGAATGAAAACAGCTGGATCTTGTTAAGGTAATTACACAGGGGAAAGGATAATGTACTGGGAACTCCTCAGAAGAATCTGGATTGTGGTGAGGGAACAGAAAAAAAGCTCATTAGGACCTGCACTTACGAAATGGGTAGGCTGCTGTATATCAGGGAGTATCCCTTCTGAGAATAAAAACAGCTGGAGCTTGTTAAGGTAATTACACAGGGGAAAGGATAATGTACTGGGAACTCCTCATTAGAATCTGATTTGTGGTGAGGGGAGAGAGATAAAAGCTCATTTTGGAGCGACATGAACATACTGGGTAGGTAGCTGTTTATCAGTAAATATCTCCACTGCAATTAAGAAAAGCAGTTGCTTAATAAATTAAGTACTTCCTGGTATGGTTACTGTACTGGTAACTCACCAAAAGAATCTGGATTGTGGTGAGGGAACAGAGAAAAAAGCTCATTTAGGACCTGCACTTACGAAGGGGGTAGGCAGCTGTATATCAGGCAGTATCCCTTCTGAGAATAAAAACAGCTGCAGCTTGTTAAGGTAATTACACAGGGGAAAGGATAATGTACTGGGAACTCCTCAGAAGAATCTGATTTGTGGTGAGGGGAGAGAGATAAAAGCTCATATAGGACCTGCACTTACGAAAGGGGTAGGCAGCTGTATATAAGGGAGTATACCTTCTCAGAATAAAAACAGCTGGAGATGGTTAAGGTAATTATACAGGGGAAAGATAATGCACTGGGAACTCCTCAGAAGAATCTGATTTGTGGTGAGGGGCGAGAGATTAAAGCTCATTTAGGAACGACATGAACTTGCTGCATAGGTAGCTGTTTATCAATAAATATCTCCATTGAGATTAAGAAAAGCAGTAGCTTAATAAATTAAGTACTTCCTGGTATGGTTACTGTACTGGTAAATCCCCAAAAGAATCTGGATTGCGGTGAGGGAACAGAGAAAAAAGTTCATTTAGGACCTGAACTTACGAAGGAGGTAGGCAGGTGTATATCAGGGAGTATCCCTTCTCAGAATAAAAACAGCTGGAGCATGTTAAGGTAATTACACAGGGGAAAGGATAATGTACTGGGAACTCCTCAGAAGAATCTGATTTTTGGTGAGGGGAGAGAGAAAAAAGGTCATTGAGGAACGACATGAACATACTGGGTTGGTAGCTGTTTATCAGTAAATATCTCCACTGAGATTAAGAAAAGCAGTAGCTTAATAAATTAAGTACTTCCTGGTATGGGTACTGTAATGGTAACTCCCCAAAAGAATCTGGATTGTGGTGAGGGAACAGAGAAAAAAGCTCATTTAGGACCTGCACTTACGAAGGGGGTAGGCAGCTGTACATCAGGGAGAACCCCTGCTGAGAATAAAAACATCTGGGGCTTGTTAAGGTAATTACACAGGGGAAAGGATAATGTACTGGGAACTCTTCAGAAGAATCTGATTTGTTGTGAGGGGAGAGAGATAAAAGCTCATTTAGGAACGACATGAACATGCTGCGTAGGTAGCTGTTTATCAGTAAATATCTCCACTGAGATTAAGAAAAGCAGTAGCTTAATAAATTACGTACTTCCTGGTATGGTTACTTTACTGGTAACTCCCATAAGAATCTGGATTGTGGTGAGGGAACAGAGAAAATTCTCATTTAGGACCTGCACTTACGAAGGGGGTAGGCAGCTGTATATCAGGGAGTATCCCTTCTGAGAATAAAAACAGCTGGAGCTTGTTAAGGTAATTACACAGGGGAAAGGATAATGTACTGGGAACTCCTCAGAAGAATCTGATTTGTGGTGAGAGGAGAGAGATAAAAGCTCATTTAGGAACGCCATGAACATGCTGCGTAGGTAGCTGTTTATCAGTAAATATCTCCACTGAGATTAAGAAAAGCAGTAGCTTAATAAATTAAGTACTTCCTGGTATGGTTACTGTACTGGTAACTCCCCAAAAAAATCTGGATTGTGGTGAGGGAACAGAGAAAAAAGCTCATTTAGGACCTGCACTTACGAAGGGGGTAGGGAGCTGTATATCAGGGAGTATCCCTTCTGAGAATAAAAACAGCCGGAGCTTGTTAAGGTAAATTCAAAGGGGAAAGGATAATGTACTGGGAACTCCTCAGAAGAATCTGATTTGTGGTGAGGGAAGAGAGAGAAAAGCTCATTTAGGAACGACATGAAAATGCTGCATAGGTAGCTGTTTATCAGTAAATATCTCCACTGAGATTTAGAAAAGCAGTAGCTTAATAAATTAAGTACTTCCTGGTATGGTTACTGTACTGGTAACTCCCCAAAAGAATCTGGATTGTGGTGAGGGAACAGAGAAAGATGCTCATTTAGGACCTGCACTTACGAAGGTGGTAGGCAGCTGTATATCAGGGAGTCTCCCTTCTGAGAATAAAAACAGCTGGAGCTTGTTTAGGTAATTACAAAGGGATAGTTTAATGTAGTATGAACTCCTCAGAAGAATCTGATTTGTGGTGAGGGGAGAGAGAGAAAAGCTCATTTAGGAACGACATGAAAATGCTGCATATGTAGCTGTTTATCAGTAAATATCTCCACTGAGATTAAGAAAAGCAGTAGATTAATAAATTAAGTACTTCCTGGTATGGTTACTGTACTGGAAACTCCCCAAAAGAATCTGGATTGTGGTGAGGGAACAGAGAAAAAAGCTCATTTAGGACCTGCACTTACGAAGGGGGTAGGCAGCTGTATATCAGGGAGTAAACCTTCTGAGAATAAAAACAGCCGGAGCTTGTTAAGGTAATTACACAGGGGAAAGGATAATGTACTGGGAACTCCTCAGAAGATTCTGATTTGTGGTGAGGGGAGAGAGATAAAAGCTCATTTAGGAACAACATGAACATGCTGTGTAGGTAGCTGTTTATCAGTAAATATCTCCACTGATATTAAGAAAAGCAGTGGCTTAATAAATGAAGTACTTCCTGGTGTGGTTACTGTTCTGGCAACTCCATAAAAGGATCTGGATTGTGGTGAGGGAACAGAGAAAATGCTCATTTAGGACCTGCACTTACGAAGGGGGTAGGAAGCTGTATATCAGGGAGTAAACCTTCTGAGAATAAAAACAGCCGGAGCTTGTTAAGGTAATTACAGAGGGGAAAGGATAATGTACTGGGAACTCCTCAGAAGAATCTGATTGGTGGTGAGGGGAGAGAGATAAAAGCTCATTTAGGAACGACATGAAAATGCTGCATAGGTAGCTGTTTATCAGTAAATATCTCCACTGAGATTAAGAAAAGCAGTAGCTTAATAAATTAAGTACTTCCTGGTATGGTTACTGTACTGGTAATTCCCCAAAAGAATCTGGATTGTGGTGAGGGAACAGAGAAAAAAGCTCATTTAGGACCTGCACTTACAAAGGGGTAGGCAGCTGTATATCAGGGAGTAAAACTTCTGAGAATAAAAACAGCTGGAACTTGTTAAGGTAATTACACAGGGGAAAGGATAATGTACTGGGAACTCCTCAGAAGATTCTGATTTGTGGTGAGGGGAGAGAGATAAAAGCTCATTTAGGAACGACATGAACATGCTGCGTAGGTAGCTGTTTATCAGTAAATATCTCCACTGAGATGAAGAAAAGCAGTAGCTTAATAAATTAAGTACTTATTGGTATGGGTACTGTACTGGTAACTCCCCATATGAATCTAGTTTGTGGTAAGGGAAGAGAGAAAAAAGGTCATTTAGGACCTGCACTTACGAAGGGGGTAGGCAGCTGTATATCAGGGAGTATCCCTTCTGAGAATAAAAACATCTGGAACTTGTTAAGGTAATTACACAGGGGAAAGGATAATGTACTGGGAACTCCTCAGAAGAATCTGATTTGTTTTGAGGGGAGAGAGATAAAAGCTCATTTAGGAACGACATAAACATGCTGTGAAGGTAGCTATTTATCAGTAAATATCTCCACTGAGATTAAGAAAAGCAGAAGCTTAATAAATTAACTACTTCCTGGTATGGTTACTGTACTGGAAACTCCCCAAAATAATCTGGATTGTGGTGAGGGAACAGAGAAAGATGCTCATTTAGGACCTGCACTTAAGAAGGGGGTAGGCAGCTGTATATCAGGGAGTCTCCCTTCTGAGAATAAAAACAGCTGGAGCTTGTTAAGGTAATTACAAAGGGAAAGGATAATGTACTGTGAACTCCTCAGAAGAATCTGATTTGTGGTGAGGGGAGAGAGAGAAAAGCTCATTTAGGAACGACATGAAAATGCTGCATAGGTAGCTGTTTATCAGTAAATATCTCCACTGAGATTAAGAAAAGCAGTAGCTTAATAAATTAAGTACTTCCTGGTATGGTTAATGTACTGGTAACTCCCCAAAAGAATCTGGTTTGTGGTGAGGGAACAGAGAAAAAAGCTCATTTAGGACCTGCACTTACGAAGGGGGTAGGCAGCTGTATATCAGGGAGTAAACTTTCTGAGAATAAAAACAGCCGGAGCTTGTTAAGGTAATTACACAGGGGAAAGGATAATGTACTGGAACTCCTCAGAAGATTCTGATTTGTGGTGTGGGGAGAGAGATAAAAGCTCATTTAGGAACGACATGAACATGCTGCGTAGGTAGCTGTTTATCAGTAAATATCTCCACTGAGATTAAGAAAAGCAGTAGCTTAATAAATTAAGTACTTCCTGGTATGGTTACTGTACTGGTAACTCCCCAAAAGAATCTGGATTGTGGTGAGGGAACAGAGAAAAATGCTCATTTAGGACCTGCACTTTCGAAGGGGGTAGGCAGCTCTATATCAGGGAGTATCCCTTCTGAGAATAAAAACAGCTGGAGCTGCTTAAGGTAATTACACAGGGGAAAGGATAATGTACTGGGAACTACTCAGAAGAATCTGATTTGTGGTGAGGGGAGAGATAAAAGCTCATTTAATAACGACAAGAACATGCTGCTTTTGGAGCTGTTTCAGTAAATATCTCCACTGAGATTAAGAAAAGCAGTAGCTTAATAAATTAAGAACTTCCTGGTATGGTTACTGTACTGGTAACTCCCCAATAGAATATAGATTGTGGTGAGGGATCAGAGAAAAAAGCTCACTTAGGACTTGCACTGTAGGGGATAGGCAGGTGTATATCAGGGAGTATCACCTTCTGAGAATAAAAACAGCTGGAGCTTGTTAAGGTAATTACACAGTGGAAAGGATAATGTACTGGGAACTCCTCAGAAGATTCTGATTTGTGGTGAGGGAAGAGAGATAAAAGCTCATTTAGGAACGACATGAACATGCTGCGTAGGTAGCTGTTTATCAGTAAATATCTCCACTGAGATGAAGAAAAGCAGTAGCTTAATAAATTAAGTACTTATTGGTATGGGTACTGTACTGGTAACTCCCCATATGAATCTAGTTTGTGGTAAGGGAAGAGAGAAAAAAGCTCATTTAGGACCTGCACTTACGAAGGGGGTAGGCAGCTGTATATCAGGGAGTATCCCTTCTGAGAATAAAAACAGCTGGAACTTGTTAAGGTAATTACACAGGGGAAAGGATAATGTACTGGGAACTCCTCAGAAGAATCTGATTTGTTTTGAGGGGAGAGAGATAAAAGCTCATTTAGGAACGACATAAACATGCTGTGAAGGTAGCTATTTATCAGTAAATATCTCCACTGAGATTAAGAAAAGCAGAAGCTTAATAAATTAACTACTTCCTGGTATGGTTACTGTACTGGAAACTCCCCAAAATAATCTGGATTGTGGTGAGGGAACAGAGAAAGATGCTCATTTAGGACCTGCACTTAAGAAGGGGGTAGGCAGCTGTATATCAGGGAGTCTCCCTTCTGAGAATAAAAACAGCTGGAGCTTGTTAAGGTAATTACAAAGGGAAAGGATAATGTACTGTGAACTCCTCAGAAGAATCTGATTTGTGGTGAGGGGAGAGAGAGAAAAGCTCATTTAGGAACGACATGAAAATGCTGCATAGGTAGCTGTTTATCAGTAAATATCTCCACTGAGATTAAGAAAAGCAGTAGCTTAATAAATTAAGTACTTCCTGGTATGGTTACTGTACTGGTAACTCCCCAAAAGAATCTGGTTTGTGGTGAGGGAACAGAGAAAAAAGCTCATTTAGGACCTGCACTTACGAAGGGGGTAGGCAGCTGTATATCAGGGAGTAAACTTTCTGAGAATAAAAACAGCTGGAGCTTGTTAAGGTAATTACACAGGGGAAAGGATAATGTACTGGAACTCCTCAGAAGATTCTGATTTGTGGTGTGGGGAGAGAGATAAAAGCTCATTTAGGAACGACATGAACATGCTGCGTAGGTAGCTGTTTATCAGTAAATATCTCCACTGAGATTAAGAAAAGCAGTAGCTTAATAAATTAAGTACTTCCTGGTATGGTTACTGTACTGGTAACTCCCCAAAAGAATCTGGATTGTGGTGAGGGAACAGAGAAAAATGCTCATTTAGGACCTGCACTTTCGAAGGGGGTAGGCAGCTCTATATCAGGGAGTATCCCTTCTGAGAATAAAAACAGCTGGAGCTGCTTAAGGTAATTACACAGGGGAAAGGATAATGTACTGGGAACTACTCAGAAGAATCTGATTTGTGGTGAGGGGAGAGATAAAAGCTCATTTAATAACGACAAGAACATGCTGCTTTTGGAGCTGTTTCAGTAAATATCTCCACTGAGATTAAGAAAAGCAGTAGCTTAATAAATTAAGAACTTCCTGGTATGGTTACTGTACTGGTAACTCCCCAATAGAATATAGATTGTGGTGAGGGATCAGAGAAAAAAGCTCACTTAGGACTTGCACTGTAGGGGATAGGCAGGTGTATATCAGGGAGTATCCCCTTCTGAGAATAAAAACAGCTGGAGCTTGTTAAGGTAATTACACAGTGGAAAGGATAATGTACTGGGAACTCCTCAGAAGATTCTGATTTGTGGTGAGGGAAGAGAGATAAATGCTCATTTAGTAACGTCATGAACATGCTGCGTAAGTAGCTGTTGATCAGTAAAATATCTCCACTGAGACTAAGAAAAGAAGTAGCTTAATAAATTAAGTACTTCCTGGTATGGTTACTGTGCTGGTAACTCCCCAAAAGAATCTGGATTGTGGTGAGGGAAGCGAGAAAAAAGCTCATTTAGGACTTGCACTTACGAATGGGGTAGGCAGCTGTATATCAGGGAGTAAACCTTCTGGAAATAAAAACAGCTGGAGCTTGTTAAGGTAATTACACAGGGGAAGGATAATGTACTGGGAACTCCTGAGAAGAATCTGATTTGTGGTGAGGGGAGAGAGAAAAAACTCATTTAGGAACGACATGAACATGCTGCGAAGGTAGCTGTTTATCAGTAAATATCACCACTGAGATTAAGAAAAGCAGTAGCTTAATAAATTAAGTCCTTCCTGGTATGGTTACTGTACTGGTAACTCCCAAAAAGAATCTGGATTGTGGTGAGGGAACAGAGAAAAAGCTCATTTAGGACCTGCACTTACGAAGGGGGTAGGCAGCTGTATATCAGGGAGTCTCCCTTCTGAGAATAAAAACAGCTGGAACTTGTTAAGGTAATTACAAAGGGAAAGTATAATGTACTGGAAAATCCTCAGAAGAATCTGATTTGTGGTGAGGGGAGAGAGAAAAAAGCTCATTTAGGAACGACATGAAAATGCTGCATAGGTAGCTGTTTATCAGTAAATATCTCCACTGAGATTTAGAAAAGCAGTAGCTTAATAAATTAAGTACTTCCTGGTATGGTTACTGTACTGGTAACTCCCCAAAAGAATCTGGATTGTGGTGAGGGAACAGAGAAAAAAGCTCATTTAGGACCTGCACTTACGAAGTGGGTAGGCAGCTTTATATCAGGGAGTATCCCTTCTGAGTATAAAAACAGCTGGAGCTTGTTAAGGTAATTACACAGTGGAAAGGATAATGTACTGGGAAATCCTCAGAAGAATCTGATTTGTGGTGAGGGGAGAGAGAAAAAAGCTCATTTAGGAACGACATGAACATGCTGCGAAGGTAGCTGTTTATCAGTAAATATCACCACTGAGATTAAGAAAAGCAGTAGCTTAATAAATTAAGTACTTCCTGGTATGGTTACTGTACTGGAAACTCCCCAAAAGAATCTGGGTTGTGGTGAGGGAACAGAGAATAAAGGTCATTGATGACCTGCACTTACGAAGGGGGTAGGCAGCTGTATATCAGGGAGTAAACCTTCTGAGAATAAAAACAGCTGGAGCTTGTTAAGGTAATTACACAGGGGAAAGGATAATGTACTGGGAACTCCTGAGAAGAATCTGATTTGTGGTGAGGGGAGAGAGAAAAAAGCTCATTTAGGAACGACATGAACATGCTGCGAAGGTAGCTGTTTATCAGTAAATATCACCACTGAGATTAAGAAAAGCAGTAGCTTAATAAATTAAGTACTTCCTGGTATGGTTACTGTACTGGTAACTCCCAAAAAGAATCTGGATTGTGGTTAGGGAACAGAGAAAAAGCTCATTTAGGACCTGCACTTACGAAGGGGGTAGGCAGCTGTATATCAGGGAGTCTCCCTTCTGAAAATAAAAACAGCTGGAACTTGTTAAGGTAATTACAAAGGGAAAGGATAATGTACTGGGAAATCCTCAGAAGAATCTGATTTGTGGTGAGGGGAGAGAGAAAAAAGCTCATTTAATAACGACAAGAACATGCTGCTTTTGGAGCTGTTTCAGTAAATATCTCCACTGAGATTAAGAAAAGCAGTAGCTTAATAAATTAAGAACTTCCTGGTATGGTTACTGTACTGGTAACTCCCCAAAAGCATATAGATTGTGGTGAGGGATCAGAGAAAAAAGCTCACTTAGGACTTGCACTGTAGGGGATAGGCAGGTGTATATCAGGGAGTATCCCCTTCTGAGAATAAAAACAGCTGGAGCTTGTTAAGGTAATTACACAGTGGAAAGGATAATGTACTGGGAACTCCTCATAAGAATCTGATTTGTGGTGAGGGAAGAGAGATAAATGCTCATTTAGTAACGTCATGAACATGCTGCGTAAGTAGCTGTTGATCAGTAAAATATCTCCACTGAGATTAAGAAAAGAAGTAGCTTAATAAATTAAGTACTTCCTGGTATGGTTACTGTGCTGGTAACTCCCCAAAAGAATCTGGATTGTGGTGAGGGAAGAGAGAAAAAAAGCTCATTTAGGACTTGCACTTACGAATGGGGTAGTCAGCTGTATATCAGGGAGTATCCCTTCTGAGAATAAAAACAGCCGGAGCTTGTTAAGGTAATTTCACAGGGGAAAGGATAATGTACTGGGAACTCCTCAGTAGAATCTGATTTGTTTTGAGGGGAGAGAGATAAAAGCTCATTTAGGAACGACATAAATATGCTGCGAAGGTAGCTGTTTATCAGTAAATATCTCCACTGAGATTAAGAAAAGCAGTAGCTTAATAAATTAAGTACTTCCTGGTATGGTTACTGTACTGGAATCTCCCCAAAATAATCTGGATTGTGGTGAGGGAACAGAGAAAGATGCTCATTTAGGACCTGCACTTAAGAAGGGGGTAGGCAGCTGTATATCAGGGAGTATCCCTTCTGAGAATAAAAACAGCCGGAGCTTGTTAAGGTAATTTCACAGGGGAAAGGATAATGTACTGTGAACTCCTCAGAAGAATCTGATTTGTGGTGAGGGGAGAGAGAGAAAAGCTCATTTAGGAACGACATGAAAATGCTGCATAGGTAGCTGTTTATCAGTAAATATCTCCACTGAGATTAAGAAAAGCAGTAGCTTAATAAATTAAGTACTTCCTGGTATGGTTACTGTACTGGTAACTCCCCAAAAGAATCTGGTTTGTGGTGAGGGAACAGAGAAAAAAGCTCATTTAGGACCTGCACTTACGAAGGGGGTAGGCAGCTGTATATCAGGGAGTAAACTTTCTGAGAATAAAAACAGCCGGAGCTTGTTAAGGTAATTACACAGGGGAAAGGATAATGTACTGGAACTCCTCAGAAGATTCTGATTTGTGGTGTGGGGAGAGAGATAAAAGCTCATTTAGGAACGACATGAACATGCTGCGTAGGTAGCTGTTTATCAGTAAATATCTCCACTGAGATTAAGAAAAGCAGTAGCTTAATAAATTAAGTACTTCCTGGTATGGTTACTGTACTGGTAACTCCCCAAAAGAATCTGGATTGTGGTGAGGGAACAGAGAAAAATGCTCATTTAGGACCTGCACTTTCGAAGGGGGTAGGCAGCTCTATATCAGGGAGTATCCCTTCTGAGAATAAAAACAGCTGGAGCTGCTTAAGGTAATTACACACGGGAAAGGATAATGTACTGGGAACTACTCAGAAGAATCTGATTTGTGGTGAGGTGAGAGATAAAAGCTCATTTAATAACGACAAGAACATGCTGCTTTTGGAGCTGTTTCAGTAAATATCTCCACTGAGATTAAGAAAAGCAGTAGCTTAATAAATTAAGAACTTCCTGGTATGGTTACTGTACTGGTAACTCCCCAATAGAATATAGATTGTGGTGAGGGATCAGAGAAAAAAGCTCACTTAGGACTTGCACTGTAGGGGATAGGCAGGTGTATATCAGGGAGTATCCCCTTCTGAGAATAAAAACAGCTGGAGCTTGTTAAGGTAATTACACAGTGGAAAGGATAATGTACTGGGAACTCCTCAGAAGATTCTGATTTGTGGTGAGGGAAGAGAGATAAAAGCTCATTTAGGAACGACATGAACATGCTGCGTAGGTAGCTGTTTATCAGTAAATATCTCCACTGAGATGAAGAAAAGCAGTAGCTTAATAAATTAAGTACTTATTGGTATGGGTACTGTACTGGTAACTCCCCATATGAATCTAGTTTGTGGTAA
This sequence comes from Perognathus longimembris pacificus, assembly GCF_023159225.1. Classification (NCBI taxonomy): domain Eukaryota; kingdom Metazoa; phylum Chordata; class Mammalia; order Rodentia; family Heteromyidae; genus Perognathus; species Perognathus longimembris. The sequence goes on along the minus strand of NC_063188.1, from coordinate 69,477,230 downwards.
GGGAAGAGAGAAAAAAGCTCATTTAGGACCTGCACTTACGAAGGGGGTAGGCAGCTGTATATCAGGGAGTATCCCTTCTGAGAATAAAAACAGCTGGAACTTGTTAAGGTAATTACACAGGGGAAAGGATAATGTACTGGGAACTCCTCAGAAGAATCTGATTTGTTTTGAGGGGAGAGAGATAAAAGCTCATTTAGGAACGACATAAACATGCTGTGAAGGTAGCTATTTATCAGTAAATATCTCCACTGAGATTAAGAAAAGCAGAAGCTTAATAAATTAACTACTTCCTGGTATGGTTACTGTACTGGAAACTCCCCAAAATAATCTGGATTGTGGTGAGGGAACAGAGAAAGATGCTCATTTAGGACCTGCACTTAAGAAGGGGGTAGGCAGCTGTATATCAGGGAGTCTCCCTTCTGAGAATAAAAACAGCTGGAGCTTGTTAAGGTAATTACAAAGGGAAAGGATAATGTACTGTGAACTCCTCAGAAGAATCTGATTTGTGGTGAGGGGAGAGAGAGAAAAGCTCATTTAGGAACGACATGAAAATGCTGCATAGGTAGCTGTTTATCAGTAAATATCTCCACTGAGATTAAGAAAAGCAGTAGCTTAATAAATTAAGTACTTCCTGGTATCGTTACTGTACTGGTAACTCCCCAAAAGAATCTGGTTTGTGGTGAGGGAACAGAGAAAAAAGCTCATTTAGGACCTGCACTTACGAAGGGGGTAGGCAGCTGTATATCAGGGAGTAAACTTTCTGAGAATAAAAACAGCCGGAGCTTGTTAAGGTAATTACACAGGGGAAAGGATAATGTACTGGAACTCCTCAGAAGATTCTGATTTGTGGTGTGGGGAGAGAGATAAAAGCTCATTTAGGAACGACATGAACATGCTGCGTAGGTAGCTGTTTATCAGTAAATATCTCCACTGAGATTAAGAAAAGCAGTAGCTTAATAAATTAAGTACTTCCTGGTATGGTTACTGTACTGGTAACTCCCCAAAAGAATCTGGATTGTGGTGAGGGAACAGAGAAAAATGCTCATTTAGGACCTGCACTTTCGAAGGGGGTAGGCAGCTCTATATCAGGGAGTATCCCTTCTGAGAATAAAAACAGCTGGAGCTGCTTAAGGTAATTACACAGGGGAAAGGATAATGTACTGGGAACTACTCAGAAGAATCTGATTTGTGGTGAGGGGAGAGATAAAAGCTCATTTAATAACGACAAGAACATGCTGCTTTTGGAGCTGTTTCAGTAAATATCTCCACTGAGATTAAGAAAAGCAGTAGCTTAATAAATTAAGAACTTCCTGGTATGGTTACTGTACTGGTAACTCCCCAATAGAATATAGATTGTGGTGAGGGATCAGAGAAAAAAGCTCACTTAGGACTTGCACTGTAGGGGATAGGCAGGTGTATATCAGGGAGTATCCCCTTCTGAGAATAAAAACAGCTGGAGCTTGTTAAGGTAATTACACAGTGGAAAGGATAATGTACTGGGAACTCCTCAGAAGATTCTGATTTGTGGTGAGGGAAGAGAGATAAATGCTCATTTAGTAACGTCATGAACATGCTGCGTAAGTAGCTGTTGATCAGTAAAATATCTCCACTGAGACTAAGAAAAGAAGTAGCTTAATAAATTAAGTACTTCCTGGTATGGTTACTGTGCTGGTAACTCCCCAAAAGAATCTGGATTGTGGTGAGGGAAGCGAGAAAAAAGCTCATTTAGGACTTGCACTTACGAATGGGGTAGGCAGCTGTATATCAGGGAGTAAACCTTCTGGAAATAAAAACAGCTGGAGCTTGTTAAGGTAATTACACAGGGGAAGGATAATGTACTGGGAACTCCTGAGAAGAATCTGATTTGTGGTGAGGGGAGAGAGAAAAAACTCATTTAGGAACGACATGAACATGCTGCGAAGGTAGCTGTTTATCAGTAAATATCACCACTGAGATTAAGAAAAGCAGTAGCTTAATAAATTAAGTCCTTCCTGGTATGGTTACTGTACTGGTAACTCCCAAAAAGAATCTGGATTGTGGTGAGGGAACAGAGAAAAAGCTCATTTAGGACCTGCACTTACGAAGGGGGTAGGCAGCTGTATATCAGGGAGTCTCCCTTCTGAGAATAAAAACAGCTGGAACTTGTTAAGGTAATTACAAAGGGAAAGGATAATGTACTGGAAAATCCTCAGAAGAATCTGATTTGTGGTGAGGGGAGAGAGAAAAAAGCTCATTTAGGAACGACATGAAAATGCTGCATAGGTAGCTGTTTATCAGTAAATATCTCCACTGAGATTTAGAAAAGCAGTAGCTTAATAAATTAAGTACTTCCTGGTATGGTTACTGTACTGGTAACTCCCCAAAAGAATCTGGATTGTGGTGAGGGAACAGAGAAAAAAGCTCATTTAGGACCTGCACTTACGAAGTGGGTAGGCAGCTTTATATCAGGGAGTATCCCTTCTGAGTATAAAAACAGCTGGAGCTTGTTAAGGTAATTACACAGTGGAAAGGATAATGTACTGGGAAATCCTCAGAAGAATCTGATTTGTGGTGAGGGGAGAGAGAAAAAAGCTCATTTAGGAACGACATGAACATGCTGCGAAGGTAGCTGTTTATCAGTAAATATCACCACTGAGATTAAGAAAAGCAGTAGCTTAATAAATTAAGTACTTCCTGGTATGGTTACTGTACTGGAAACTCCCCAAAAGAATCTGGGTTGTGGTGAGGGAACAGAGAATAAAGGTCATTGATGACCTGCACTTACGAAGGGGGTAGGCAGCTGTATATCAGGGAGTAAACCTTCTGAGAATAAAAACAGCTGGAGCTTGTTAAGGTAATTACACAGGGGAAAGGATAATGTACTGGGAACTCCTGAGAAGAATCTGATTTGTGGTGAGGGGAGAGAGAAAAAAGCTCATTTAGGAACGACATGAACATGCTGCGAAGGTAGCTGTTTATCAGTAAATATCACCACTGAGATTAAGAAAAGCAGTAGCTTAATAAATTAAGTACTTCCTGGTATGGTTACTGTACTGGTAACTCCCAAAAAGAATCTGGATTGTGGTTAGGGAACAGAGAAAAAGCTCATTTAGGACCTGCACTTACGAAGGGGGTAGGCAGCTGTATATCAGGGAGTCTCCCTTCTGAGAATAAAAACAGCTGGAACTTGTTAAGGTAATTACAAAGGGAAAGGATAATGTACTGGGAAATCCTCAGAAGAATCTGATTTGTGGTGAGGGGAGAGAGAAAAAAGCTCATTTAATAACGACAAGAACATGCTGCTTTTGGAGCTGTTTCAGTAAATATCTCCACTGAGATTAAGAAAAGCAGTAGCTTAATAAATTAAGAACTTCCTGGTATGGTTACTGTACTGGTAACTCCCCAAAAGCATATAGATTGTGGTGAGGGATCAGAGAAAAAAGCTCACTTAGGACTTGCACTGTAGGGGATAGGCAGGTGTATATCAGGGAGTATCCCCTTCTGAGAATAAAAACAGCTGGAGCTTGTTAAGGTAATTACACAGTGGAAAGGATAATGTACTGGGAACTCCTCATAAGAATCTGATTTGTGGTGAGGGAAGAGAGATAAATGCTCATTTAGTAACGTCATGAACATGCTTCGTAAGTAGCTGTTGATCAGTAAAATATCTCCACTGAGATTAAGAAAAGAAGTAGCTTAATAAATTAAGTACTTCCTGGTATGGTTACTGTGCTGGTAACTCCCCAAAAGAATCTGGATTGTGGTGAGGGAAGAGAGAAAAAAAGCTCATTTAGGACTTGCACTTACGAATGGGGTAGTCAGCTGTATATCAGGGAGTATCCCTTCTGAGAATAAAAACAGCCGGAGCTTGTTAAGGTAATTTCACAGGGGAAAGGATAATGTACTGGGAACTCCTCAGTAGAATCTGATTTGTTTTGAGGGGAGAGAGATAAAAGCTCATTTAGGAACGACATAAATATGCTGCGAAGGTAGCTGTTTATCAGTAAATATCTCCACTGAGATTAAGAAAAGCAGTAGCTTAATAAATTATGTACTTCCTGGTATGGTTACTGTACTGGAAACTCCCCAAAATAATCTGGATTGTGGTGAGGGAACAGAGAAAGATGCTCATTTAGGACCTGCACTTACGAAGGGGGTAGGCAGCTGTATATCAGGGAGTCTCCCTTCTGAGAATAAAAACAGCTGGAGCTTGTTAAGGTAATTACAAAGGGAAAGGATAATGTACTGTGAACTCCTGAGAAGAATCTGATTTGTGGTGAGGGGAGAGAGAGAAAAGCTCATTTAGGAACGACATGAAAATGCTGCATAGGTAGCTGTTTATCAGTAAATATCTCCACTGAGATTAAGAAAAGCAGTAGCTTAATAATTTATGTACTTCCTGGTATGGTTACTGTACTGGTAACTCCCCAAAAGAATCTGGATTGTGGTGAGGGAACAGAGAAAAAAGCTCATTTAGGACCTGCACTTACGAAGGGGGTAGGCAGCTGTATATCAGGGAGTAAACCTTCTGAGAATAAAAACAGCCGGAGCTTGTTAAGGTAATTACACATGGGAAAGGATAATGTACTGGGAACTCCTCAGAAGAATCTGATTTGTGGTGAGGGGAGAGAGATAAAAGCTCATTTAGGAACGACATGAAAATTCTGCATAGGTAGCTGTTTATCAGTAAATATCTCCACTGAGATTTAGAAAAGCAGTAGCTTACTAAATTAAGTACTTCCTGGTATGGTTACTGTACTGGTAACTCCCCAAAAGAATCTGGATTGTGGTGAGGGAACAGAGAAAAAAGCTCATTTAGGACCTGCACTTTCGAAGGGGGTAGGCAGCTGTATATCAGGGAGTATCCCTTCTGAGAATAAAAACAGCTGGAGCTTGTTAAGGTAATTACACAGGGGAAAGGATAATGTACTGGGAACTCCTCAGAAGATTCTGATTTGTGGTGAGGGGACAGAGATAAAAGCTCATTTAGGAACGACATGAACATGCTGCGTAGGTAGCTGTTTATCAGTAAATATCTCCACTGAGATTAAGAAAAGCAGTAGCTTAATAAATTAAGTACTTCCTGGTATGGTTACTGTACTGGTAACTCCCCAAAAGAATCTGGATTGTGGTGAGGAAACAGAGAAAAAAGCTCATTTAGGACCTGCACTTTCGAAGGGGGTAGGCAGCTGTATATCAGGGAGTATCCCTTCTGAGAATAAAAACAGCTGGAGCTTTTTAAGGTAATTACACAGGGGAAAGGATAATGTACTGGGAACTCCTTAGAAGAATCTGATTTGTGGTGAGGGGAGAGAGATATAAGCTCATTTAGGAACGACATGAACATGCTGCATAGGTAGCTGTTTATCAGTAAATATCTCCACTGAGATTAAGAAAAGCAGTAGCTTAAAAAATTAAGTACTTCCTGGTATGGTTACTCTACTGGTAACTCCCCAAAAGAATCTGGATTGTGGTGAGGGAACAGAGAAAAAAGCTCATTTAGGACCTGCACTTACGAAGGGGGTAGGCAGCTGTATATCAGGGAGTAAACTTTCGGAGACTAAAAACAGCTGGAGCTTGTTAAGGTAATTACACAGGGGAAAGGATAATGTACTGGGAACTCCTCAGAAGAATCTGAATTTTGGTGAGGGGAGAGAGAAAAAAGGTCATTGAGGAACGACATGAACATACTGGGTTGGTAGCTGTTTATCAGTAAATATCTCCACTGAGATTAAGAAAAGCAGTAGCTTAATAAATTAAGTACTTCCTTATATGGGTACTGTAATGGTAACTCCCCAAAAGAATCTGGATTGTGGTGAGGGAACAGAGAAAAAAGCTCATTTAGGACCTGCACTTACGAAGGGGGTAGGCAGCTGTACATCAGGGAGAATCCCTTCTGAGAATAAAAACATCTGGGGCTTGTTAAGGTAATTCCACAGGGGAAAGGATAATGTACTGGGAACTCTTCAGAAGAATCTGATTTGTGGTGAGGGGAGAGAGATAAAAGCTCATTTAGGAACGACATGAACATGCTGCGTAGGTAGCTGTTTATCAGTAAATATCTCCACTGAGATTAAGAAAAGCAGTAGCTTAATAAATTAAGTACTTCCTGGTATGGTTACTTTACTGGTAACTCCCCTAAGAATCTGGATTGTGGTGAGGGAACAGAGAAAAATCTCATTTAGGACCTGCACTTACGAAGGGGGTAGGCAGCTGTATATCAGGGAGTATCCCTTCTGAGAATAAAAACAGCTGGAGATTGTTAAGGTAATTACACAGGGGAAAGAATAATGTACTGGGAACTCCTCAGAAGAATCTGATTTGTGGTGAGAGGAGAGAGATAAAAGCTCATTTAGGAACGCCATGAACATGCTGCGTAGGTAGCTGTTTATCAGTAAATATCTCCACTGAGATTAAGAAAAGCAGCAGCTTAATAAATTAAGTACTTCCTGGTATGGTTACTGTACTGGTAACTCGCCAAAAAAATCTGGATTTTGGTGAGGGAACAGAGAAAAAAGCTCATTTAGGACCTGCACTTACGAAGGGGGTAGGCAGGTGCATATCAGGGAGTATCCCTTCTGAGAAAATAAACAGCTAGAGCTTGTTAAGGTAATTACACAGGGGAAAGGATAATGTACTGGGAACTCCTCAGAAGAATCTGATTTGTGGTGAGGGGAGAGAGATAAAAGCTCATTTAGGAACGACATGGACATGCTGAGTAGGTAGCTCTTTATCAGTAAATATCTCCACTGAGATTAAGAAAAGCAGTAGCTTAATAAATTAAGTACTTCCAGGTATGGTTACTGTACTGGTAACTCCCCAAAAGAATCTGGATTGTGGTGAGGGAACAGAGAAAAAAGCTCATTTAGGACCTGCACTTACGAAGGGGGTAGGCAGCTATATATCAGGGAGTATCCCTTCTGAGAATAAAAACAGCTGGAGCTTGTTAAGGTAATTACACAGGGGAAAGGATAATGTACTGGAAATTCCTCAGATGAATCTGATTTGTGGTGAGGGGAGAGAGATAAAAGCTCATTTAGGAACGACATGAACATGCTGCGTAGGTAGCTGTTTATCAGTAAATATCTCCACTGAGATTAAGAAAAGCAGTAGCTTAATAAATTAAGTACTTCCTGGTATCGTTAATGTACTGGTAACTCCCCGAAAGAATCTGGATTGTGGTGAGGCAACAGAGAAAAAAGCTCATTTAGGACCTGCAATTACGAATGGGGTAGGCAGCTGTATATCAGGGAGTAAACCTTCTGAGAATAAAAACAGCTGGAACTTGTTAAGGTAATTACACAGGGGAATGGATAATGTACTGGGATTTCCTCAGATGAATATGATTTGTGGTGAGGGGAGGGAGATAAAAGCTCATTTAGGAACGACATGAACATGCTGCGTAGGTAGCTGTTTATCAGTAAATATCTCCACTGAGATTAAGAAAAGCAGTAGCTTAATAAATTAAGTACTTCCTGGTATCGTTACTGTACTGGTAACTCCCCAAAAGAATCTGGATTGTGGTGAGGGAACAGAGAAAAAAGCTCATTTAGGACCTGCACTTACGAAGGGGGTAGGCAGCTGTATATCAGGGAGTAAACCTTCTGAGAATGAAAACAGCTGGAACTTGTTAAGGTAACTACACAGGGGAAAGGATAATGTACTGTGAACTCCTCAGAAGAATCTGATTTGTGGTGAGGGGAGAGAGATAAAAGCTCATTTAGGAACGTCATGAAAATGCTGCATAAGTAGCTGTTTATCAGTAAATATCTCCACTGAGATTAAGAAAAGCAGTAGCTTAATAAATTAAGTGCTTCCTGATATGGTTACTGTACTGGTAACTCCCCGAAAGAATCTGGATTGTGGTGAGGCAACAGAGAAAAAAGCTCATTTAGGACCTGCAATTACGAAGGGGGTAGGCAGCTGTATATCAGGGAGTAAACCTTCTGAGAATAAAAACAGCTGGAACTTGTTAAGGTAATTACACAGGGGAAAGGATAATGTACTGGGAACTCCTCAGAAGAATCTGATTTGTGGTGAGTGGAGAGAGATAAAAGCTCATTTAGGAACGACATGAACATGCTGCATAGGTAGCTGTTTATCAGTAAATATCTCCACTGAGATTAAGAAAAGCAGTAGCTTAAAAAATTAAGTACTTCCTGGTATTGTTACTGTACTGGTAACTCCCCAAAAGAATCTGGATTGTGGTGAGGGAACAGAGAAAAAAGCTCATTTAGGACCTGCACTTACGAAGGGGATAGGCAGCTGTATATCAGGGAGTAAACCTTCGGAGAATAAAAGCAGCTGGAGCTTGTTAAGGTAATTACAGAGGGGAAAGGATAATGTACTGGGAACTTCTCAGAAGAATCTGATTTGTGGTGAGGGGAGAGAGATAAAAGCTCATTTAGGAACAATATGAACATGCTGCGTAGGTAGCTGTTTATCAGTAAATATCTCCACTGAGATTAAGAAAAGCAGTAGCTTAATAAATTAAGTACTTCCTGGTATGGTTACTGTACTGGTAACTCCTCAAAAGAATCTGGATTGTGGTGAGGGAACAGAGAAAAAAGCTCATTTAGGACCTGCACTTACGAAGGGGGTAGACAGCTGTATAGCAGGGAGTATCCCTTCTGAGAATAAAAACAGCTGGAGCTTGTTAAGGTAATTACACAGGGGAAAGGATAATGTACTGGGAACTCCTCACAAGAATCTGATTTGTGGTGAGGGGAGAGAGATAAAAGCTCATTTAGGAACGACATGATAATGCTCCATAGGTAGCTGTTTAACAGTAAATATCTCCACTGATATTGAGAAAAGCAGTAGCTTAATAAATTAAGTACTTCCTGGAAATGTTACAGTACTGGTAACTCAATAAAAGAATCTGGATTGTGCTGAGGGAACAGAGAAAAAAGCTCATTTAGGACCTGCACGTACGAAGGTGGTAGGCAGCTGTATATCAGGCAGTATCCCTTCTGAGAATAAAAACAGCTGGAGCTTGTTAAGGTAATTACACAGGGGAAAGGATAATGTACTGGGAACTCCTCAGAAGAATCTGATTTGTGGTGAGGGGAGAGAGATAAAAGCTCATTTACGAACGACCTCAACATGCTGCTTAGGTAGCTGTTTATCAGTAAATAGCTCCAATGAGATTAAGAAAAGCAGTAGCTTAATAAATTAAGTACTTCCTGGTATGGTTACTGTACTGGTAACTCCCCAAAAGAATCTGGATTGTGGTGAGGGAACAGAGAAAAAAGCTCATTTAGGACCTGCACTTACGAAGGGGGTATACCGCTGTATATCAGGGAGTAACCCTTCTGAGAATAAAAACAGCTGGAGCTTGTTAAGGTAATTAAACAGGGGAAAAGATAATGTACTGGGAACTCCTCAGAAGAATCTGATTCGTGGTGAGGGGAGAGAGATAAAAGCTCATTTAGGAACGACATGAACATGCTGCGTATGTAGCTGTTTATCAGTAAATATGTCCACTGAGATTAAGAAAAGCAGTAGCTTAATAAATTAAGTACTTCCTGGTATGGTTACTGTACTGGTAACTCCCCAAAATAATCTGGATTGTGGTGAGGGAACAGAGAAAAAAGCTCATTTAGGACCTACACTTACGAAGGGGGTAGGCAGCTGTATATCAGGGAGTATTCCTTCTGAGAATAAAAACAGCTGGAGCTTGTTAAGGTAATTACACAGGGGAAAGGATAATGTACTGGGACCTCCTCAGAAGAATCTGATTCGTGGTGAGGGGAGAGAGATAAAAGCTCACTTAGGAACGACATGAACATGCTATGTAGGTTGCTGTTTATCAGGAAATATCTCCACTGAGATTAAGAAAAGCAGTAGCTTAGTAAATTAAGTACTTCCTGGTATGGTTACTGTACTGGTAACTCCCCAAAAGAATCTGGATTGTGGTGAGGGAACAGAGAAAAAAGCTCATTTAGGACCTGCACTTACGAAGGGGGTAGGCAGCTGTATATCAGGGAGTATCCCTTCTGAGAATAAAAACACCTGGAGCTTGTTAAGGTAATTACACAGGTGAAAGGATAATGTACTGGGAACTCCTCAGAAGAATCTGATTTGTGGTGTGGGGAGAGAGATATAAGCTCATTTAGGAACGACATGAAGATGCTGCATAGGTAGCTGTTTATCAGTAAATATCTCCACTGAGATTAAGAAAAGCAGTAGCTTAAAAATTAAGTACTTCCTGGTATTGTTACTGTACTGGTAACTCCCCAAAAGAATCTGGATTGTGGTGAGGGAACAGAGAAAAAAGCTCATTTAGGACCTGCACTTACGAAGGGGATAGGCAGCTGTATATCAGGGAGTAAACCTTCGGAGAATAAAAGCAGCTGGAGCTTGTTAAGGTAATTACAGAGGTGAAAGGATAATGTACTGGGAACTTCTCAGAAGAATCTGATTTGTGGTGAGGGGAGAGAGATAAAAGCTCATTTAGGAACAATATGAACATGCTGCGTACGTAGCTGTTTATCAGTAAATATCTCCACTGAGATTAAGAAAAGCAGTAGCTTAATAAATTAAGTACTTCCTGGTATGGTTACTGTACTGGTAACTCCTCAAAAGAATCTGGATTGTGGTGAGGGAACAGAGAAAAAAGCTCATTTAGGACCTGCACTTACGAAGGGGGTAGACAGCTGTATAGCAGGGAGTATCCCTTCTGAGAATAAAAACAGCTGGAGCTTGTTAAGGTAATTACACAGGGGAAAGGATAATGTACTGGGAACTCCTCACAAGAATCTGATTTGTGGTGAGGGGAGAGAGATAAAAGCTCATTTAGGAACGACATGATAATGCTCCATAGGTAGCTGTTTAACAGTAAATATCTCCACTGATATTGAGAAAAGCAGTAGCTTAATAAATTAAGTACTTCCTGGAAATGTTACAGTACTGGTAACTCAATAAAAGAATCTGGATTGTGCTGAGGGAACAGAGAAAAAAGCTCATTTAGGACCTGCACGTACGAAGGTGGTAGGCAGCTGTATATCAGGCAGTATCCCTTCTGAGAATAAAAACAGCTGGAGCTTGTTAAGGTAATTACACAGGGGAAAGGATAATGTACTGGGAACTCCTCAGAAGAATCTGATTTGTGGTGAGGGGAGAGAGATAAAAGCTCCTTTACGAACGACCTCAACATGCTGCTTAGGTAGCTGTTTATCAGTAAATAGCTCCAATGAGATTAAGAAAAGCAGTAGCTTAATAAATTAAGTACTTCCTGGTATGGTTACTGTACTGGTAACTCCCCAAAAGAATCTGGATTGTGGTGAGGGAACAGAGAAAAAAGCTCATTTAGGACCTGCACTTACGAAGGGGGTATACCGCTGTATATCAGGGAGTAACCCTTCTGAGAATAAAAACAGCTGGAGCTTGTTAAGGTAATTAAACAGGGGAAAAGATAATGTACTGGGAACTCCTCAGAAGAATCTGATTCGTGGTGAGGGGAGAGAGATAAAAGCTCATTTAGGAACGACATGAACATGCTGCGTATGTAGCTGTTTATCAGTAAATATGTCCACTGAGATTAAGAAAAGCAGTAGCTTAATAAATTAAGTACTTCCTGGTATGGTTACTGTACTGGTAACTCCCCAAAATAATCTGGATTGTGGTGAGGGAACAGAGAAAAAAGCTCATTTAGGACCTACACTTACGAAGGGGGTAGGCAGCTGTATATCAGGGAGTATTCCTTCTGAGAATAAAAAAAGCTGGAGCTTGTTAAGGTAATTACACAGGGGAAAGGATAATGTACTGGGACCTCCTCAGAAGAATCTGATTGGTGAGGGGAGAGAGATAAAAGCTCACTTAGGAACGACATGAACATGCTACGTTGGTTGCTGTTTATCAGGAAATATCTCCACTGAGATTAAGAAAAGCAGTAGCTTAGTAAATTAAGTACTTCCTGGTATGGTTACTGTACTGGTAACTCCCAAAGAATCTGGATTTTGGTGAGGGAACAAAGAAAAAGCTCATGTAGGACCTGCACTTAGGAAGGTGGTAGGGAGCTGTATATCAGGGAGTAAACCTTCTGAGAATAAAAACAGCTTGAGCTTGTTAAGGTAATTACACAGGGGAAAGGATAATGTAGTGGCAACTCCTCAGAAGAATCTGATTTTTGGTGAGGGGAGAGAGATAAAACCTCATTTACGAACGACATGAACATGCTGCGTAGGTAGCTGTTTATCAGTAAATATCTCCACTGAGATTAAGAAAAGCATTAGCTTAATAAATTAAGTACTTCCTGGTATGGTTACTGTTCTGGTATCTCCCCAAATGAATCTGGATTGTCGTGAGGGAACAGAGAACAAAGCTCATTTAGGACCTGCACTTACGAAGGGGGTAGGCAGCTGTATATCAGGGAGTATCCCTTCTGAGAATAAAAACAGCTGGAGCTTGTGAAGGCAATTAAACAGAGGAAAGGATAATTTACTGGGAACTCCTCAGAAGAATCTGATTTGTGGTGTGGGGAGAGAGATATAAGCTCATTTAGGAACGACATGAAGATGCTGCATAGGTAGCTGTTTATCAGTAAATATCTCCACTGAGATTAAGAAAAGCAGTAGCTTAATAAATTAAGTACTTCCTGGTATGGTTACTGTACTGGTAAATCCCCAAAAGAATCTGGATTGTGGTGAGGGAACAGAGAAAAAAGCTCATTTAGGACCTGCACTTACGAAGGGGGTAGGCAGCTGTATATCAGGGAGTACACCTTCTGAGAATAAAAACAGCAGGAGCTTGTTAAGGTAATTACACAGGGGAAAGGATAATGTACTGGGAACTCCTCAGAAGAATCTGACATGTGGTGAGGGGAGAGAGAAAAAATCTCATTTATGAACGACATGAAAATGCTGCATAGGTAGCTGTTTATCAGTAAATATCTCCACTGAGATTAAGAAAAGCAGTAGCTTAATAAATTAAGTACTTCCTGGTATGGATACTGTACTGGTAACTCCCCAAAAGAATCTGGATTGTGGTGAGGGAACAGAGAAAAATGCTCATTTACGACCTGCACGTACAAAGGGGTAGGCAGCTGTATATCAGGTAGAATCCCTTCTGAGAATAAAAACAGCCGGAGCTTGTTAAGGTAATTACACAGGGGAAAGGATAATGTACCGGGAACTCCTCAGAAGAATCTGATTTGTGGTGAGGGGAGAGAGATAAAAGCTCATTTACGAACGACCTCAACATGCTGCTTAGGTAGCTGTTTATCAGTAAATATCTCCACTGAGATTAAGAAAAGCAGTAGCTTAATAAATTAAGTGCTTCCTGATATGGTTACTGTACTGGTAACTCCCCGAAAGAATCTGGAGTGTGGTGAGGCAACAGAGAAAAAAGCTCATTTAGGACCTGCAATTACGAAGGGGGTAGGCAGCTGTATATCAGGGAGTAAACCTTCTGAGAATAAAAACAGCTGTAACTTGTTAAGGTAATTACACAGGGGAAAGGATAATGTACTGGGAACTCCTCAGAAGAATCTGATTTGTGGTGAGGGGAGAGAGATAAAAGCTCATTTAGGAACGACATGAACATGCTGCATAGGTAGCTGTTTATCAGTAAATATCTCCACTGAGATTAAGAAAAGCAGTAGCTTAAAAAATTAAGTACTTCCTGGTATGGTTACTGTACTGGTAACTCCCCAAAAGAATCTGGATTGTGGTGAGGGAACAGAGAAAAAAGCTCATTTAGGACCTGCACTTACGAAGGGGATAGGCAGCTGTATATCAGGGAGTAAACCTTCGGAGAATAAAAAGCAGCTGGAGCTTGTTAAGGTAATTACACTGGGGAAAGGATAATGTACTTGGAACTTCTCAGAAGAATCTGATTTGTGGTGAGGGGAGAGAGATAAAAGCTCATTTAGGAACAATATGAACATGCTGCGTAGGTAGCTGTTTATCAGTAAATATCTCCACTGAGATTAAGAAAAGCAGTAGCTTCATAAATTAAGTACTTCCTGGTATGGTTACTGTACTGGTAACTCCTCAAAAGAATCTGGATTGTGGTGAGGGAACAGAGAAAAAAGCTCATTTAGGACCTGCACTTACGAATGGGTAGGACAGCTGTATAGCAGGGAGTATCCCTTCTGAGAATAAAAAGCAGCTGGAGCTTGTTAAGGTAATTACACTGGAAAGGATAATGTACTGGGAACTCCTCAGAAGAATCTGATTGTGGTGAGGGGAGAGAGAAAAAAGCTCATTTAGGAACGAAATGAACATGCTGCGTAGGTAGCTGTTTATCAGTAAATATCTCCACTGAGATTAAGAAAAGCAGTAGCTTAATAAATGTACTTCCTGGTATGGTTACTGTTCTGGTAACTCCCCAAAGAATCTGGATTGTGGTGAGGGAACAGAGAAAAAAGCTCATTTAGGACCTGCACTTACGAAGGGGGTAGGCAGCTGTATATCAGGGAGTAAACCTTCTGAGAATAAAAACAGCTGGAGCTTGTTAAGGTAATTACACAGGGGAAAGGATAATGTACTGGGAAACTCCTCATAAGAATCTGATTTGTGGTGAGGGGAGAGAGATAAAAGCTCATTTAGGAACGACATGAACATGCTGCGTAGGTAGCTGTTTATCAGTAAATATCTCCACTGAGATTAAGAAAAGCAGTAGCTTAATAAATTAAGTACTTCCTGGTATGGTTACTGTACTGGTAACTCCCCAAAAGAATCTGGTTGTGGTGAGGGAACAGAGAAAAAGCTCATTTAGGACCTGCACTTACGAAGGGGGTAGGCAGCTGTATATCAGGGAGTATCCCTTCTGAGAATAAAAACAGCTGGAGCTTTAAGGTAATTACACAGGGGAAAGGATAATGTACTGGGAACTCCTCAGAAGAATCTGATTTGTGGTGAGGGGAGAGAGATAAAAGCTCATTTAGGAACGACATGAACATGCTGCATAGGTAGCTGTTTATCAGTAAATATCTCCACTGAGATTAAGAAAAGCAGTAGCTTAATAAATTAAGTACTTCCTGGTATGGTTACTGTACTGGTAACTCCCCAAAAGAATCTGGATTGTGGTGAGGGAACAGAGAAAAAAGCTCATTTAGGACCTGCACTTACGAAGGGGGTAGGTAGCTGTATATCAGGGAGTAAACCTTCTGAGAATTAAAAACAGCTGGAGCTTGTTAAGGTAATTACACAGGGGAAAGGATAATGTACTGGGAACTCCTCAGAAGAATCTGATTTTTGGTGAGGGAGAGAGATAAAAGCTCATTTAGGAACGACATGAACATGCTGCGTTTTAGCTGTTTATCAGTAAATATGTCCACTGAGATTAAGAAAAGCAGTAGCTTAATAAATTAAGTACTTCCTGGTATGGTTTACTGTACTGGTAACTCCCAAAAGAATCTGGATTGTGGTGAGGGAACAGAGAAAAAAGCTCATTTAGGACCTGCACTTACGAAGGGGGTAGGCAGCTGTATATCAGGGAGAACCTTCTGAGAATAAAAACAGCTGGAGCTTGTTAAGGTAATTACACAGGGGAAAGGATAATGTACTGGGAACTCCTCAGAAGAATCTGATTTGTGGTGAGGGAGAGAGATAAAAGCTCATTTAGGAACGACATGAACATGCTGCGTAGGTAGCTGTTTATCAGTAAATATCTCCACTGAGATTAAGAAAAGCAGTAGCTTAATAAATTAATTACTTCCTGGTATGGTTACTGTACTGGTAACTCCCCAGAAGAATCTGGATTGTGGTGAGGGAACAGAGAAAAAGCTCATTTAGGACCTGCACTTACGAAGGGGGTAGGCAGCTGTATATCAGGGAGTAAACCTTCTGAGAATAAAAACAGCTGGAGCTTGTTAAGGTAATTACACAGGGGAAAGGATAATGTACTGGGAACTCCTCAGAAGAATCTGATTTGTGGTGAGGGGAGAGAGATAAAAGCTCATTTAGGAACGACATGAACATGCTGCGTAGGTAGCTGTTTATCAGTAAATATCTCCACTGAGATTAAGAAAAGCAGTAGCTTAATAAATTAAGTACTTCCTGGTATGGTTACTGTACTGGTAACTCCCCAAAAGAATCTGGATTGTGGTGAGGGAACAGAGAAAAAAGCTCATTTAGGACCTGCACTTACGAAGGGGGTAGGCAGCTGTATATCAGGGAGTATCCCTTCTGAGAATAAAAACAGCTGGAGCTTGTTAAGGTAATTACAACAGGGGAAAGGATAATGTACTGGGAACTCCTCAGAAGAATCTGATTTGTGGTGAGGGGAGAGAGATAAAAGCTCATTTAGGAACGACATGCACATGATGCGTAGCTGTTTATCAGTAAATATCTCCACTGAGATTAAGAAAAGCAGTAGCTTAATAAATTAAGTACTTCCTGGTATGGTACTGTACTGGTAACTCCCCAAAAGAATCTGGATTGTGGTGAGGGAACAGAGAAAAAAGCTCATTTAGGACCATGCACTTACGAAGGGGGTAGGCAGCTGTATATCAGGGAGTATCCTTCTGAGAAAATAAACAGCAGAGCTTGTTAAGGTAATTACACAGGGGAAAGGATAATGTACTGGGAACTCCTCAGAGAATCTGATTTGTGGTGAGGGGAGAGAGAAAAAGCTCATTTAGAACGACATGAACATGCTGCGTAGGTAGCTGTTTATCAGTAAATATCTCCACTGAGATTAAGAAAAGCAGTAGCTTAATAAATTAAGTACTTCCTGGTAGGATACTGTACTGGTAACTCCCCAAAAGAATCTGGATTGTGGTGAGGGAACAGAGAAAAAAGCTCATTTAGGACCTGCACACGAAATGGGTAGGCAGCTGTATATCAGTAAACCTACTGAGAATGAAAACAGTACTTGTTAAGGTAACTACACAGGGGAAAGGATAATGTACTGGTGAACTCCTCAGAAGAATCTGATTTGTGGTGAGGGGAGAGAGATAAAAGCTCATTTAGGAACGTCACTTGCTGCAAGGGGGTAGCTGTTTATCAGTAAATATCTCCACTGAGATTAAGAAAAGCAGTAGCTTAATAAATTAAGTGCTTCCTGATATGGTTACTGTACTGGTAACTCCCCGAAAGAATCTGGATTGTGGTGAGGCAACAGAGAAAAAAGCTCATTTAGGACCTGCAATTACGAATGGGGTAGGCAGCTGTATATCAGGGAGTAAACCTTCTCCAGAATAAAAACAGCTAACTTGTTAAGGTAATTACACAGGGGAATGGATAATGTACTGGGAACTCCTCAGAGAATCTGATTTGTGGTGAGGGAGAGAGATAAAAGCTCATTTAGGAACGACATGAACATGCTGCGTAGGTAGCTGTTTATCAGTAAATATCTCCACTGAATTAAGAAAAGCAGTAGCTTAATAAATTACGTACTTCCTGGTATGGTTACTTGTACTGGTAACTCCCCTAAGAATCTGGATTGTGGTGAGGGAACAGAGAAAAAGCTCATTTAGGACCTGCACTTACGAATGGGTAGGCAGCTGTATATCAGGGAGTATCCCTTCTGAGAATAAAAACAGCTGGAGCTTGTTAAGGTAATTACACAGGGGAAAGGATAATGTACTGGGAACTCCTCAGAAGAATCTGATTGTGGTGAGGGAGAGAGATAAAAGCTCATTTAGGAACCATGAACATGCTGCGTAGGTAGCTGTTTATCAGTAAATATCTCCACTGAGATTAAGAAAAGCAGTAGCTTTAAATTAAGTACTTCCTGGTATGGTTACTGTACTGGTAACTCCTCAAAGAATCTGGATTGTGGTGAGGGAACAGAGAAAAAAGCTCATTTAGGACCTGAACACTTACGAAGGGGGTGCAGCTGTTTATACAGGGAGTATCCCTGAGAATAAAAGCAGCTGGAAGCTTTGTTAAGGTAATTACAAAGGGGAAAGGATAATGTACTGGGAACTCCTCAGTAGAATCTGATTTGTGGTGAGGGGAGAGAGAAAAAGCTCATTTAGGAACGCATGAACATGATGCGTAGGAGCTGTTTATCAGAAATATCTCCACTGAGATTAAGAAAAGCAGTAGCTTTAAATTAAGTACTTCCTGGTAGGTACTGTACTGGAACTCCTCAAAAGAATCTATTGTGGTGAGGGAACAGAGAAAAAGCTCATTTAGGACCGCACTTACGAAGGGGGTAGGCAGCTGTATATCAGGGAGTAAACCTTCTGAGAATAAAAAAGCTGGAGCTTGTTAAGGTAATTACACTGGAAAGGATAATGTACTGGGAACTCCTCAGAAGTCTGATTTGTGGTGAGGGAAGAGAGAAAAAGCTCATTTAGGAACGCATGACATGCTGCATAGGTAGCTGTTTATCAGTAAATATCTCCACTGAGATTAAGAAAAGCAGGAGCTAAATAAATTAAGTACTTCCTGGTATGGTTATGTACTGGAACTCCCCAAAAGAATCTGGATTGTGGTGAGGGAACAGAGAAAAAGCTCATTTATGACCTGCACTTACGAAGGGGGTAGGCAGCTGTTTATCAGGGAGTATCCCTTCTGAGAAAATAAACAGCTAGAGCTTAATTAAGGTAATTACACAGGGGAAAGGATAATGTACTGGGAACTCCTCAGAAGAATCTGATTTGTGGTGAGGGGAGAGAGATAAAAGCTCATTTAGGAACGACATACATGCTGGTAGGTAGCTCTTTATCAGTAAATATCTCCACTGAGATTAAGAAAAGCAGTAGCTTAATAAATTAAGTACTTCCTGGTAGGTTACTGTACTGGTAACTCCCCAAAAGAATCTGGATTCTGGTGAGGGGAGAGAGATAAAAGCTCATTTAGGAACAACATGAACATGCTGCATACGTAGCTGTTTATCAGTAAATATCTCCACTGAGATTAAGAAAAGCAGTAGCTTAATAAATTAAGTACGTCCTGGTATGGATATGTACTGGTAACTCCCAAAAGAATC
This sequence comes from Perognathus longimembris pacificus, assembly GCF_023159225.1. NCBI lineage: Eukaryota > Metazoa > Chordata > Mammalia > Rodentia > Heteromyidae > Perognathus > Perognathus longimembris. The sequence continues at coordinate 69,458,363 of NC_063188.1, read as the reverse complement.
TGGATTGTGGTGAGGGAACAGAGAAAAAAGTTCATTTAGGAACGACATGTACATGCTGCATAGGTAGCTGTTTATCAGTAAATATCTCCACTGAGATTAAGAAAAGAAGTAGCTTAATAAATTAAGTACTTCCTGGTATGATTTCTGTACTGGTAACTCCCCAAAAGAATCTGGATTGTGGTGAGGGAACAGAGAAAAAAGCTCATTTAGGATCTGCACTCACGAAGGGGATAGGCAGTTGTATATCAGGGAGTAAACCTTCTGAGAATAAAAACAGCTGGAGCTTGTTAAGGTAATTACACAAGGGAAAGGATAATGTACTGGGAACTCCTCAGAAGAATCTTATTTGTGGTGAGGGGAGAGCGATAAAAGCTCATTTAGGAACGACATGAACATGCTGCGTAGGTAGCTGTGTATCAGTAAATATCTCCACTGAGATTAAGAAAAGCAGTAGCTTAATAAATTAATTACTTCCTGGTATGGTTACTGTACTGGTAACTCCCCAGAAGAATTTGGATTGTGGTGAGGGAACAGAGAAAAAAGCTCATTTAGGACCTGCACTTACGAAGGGGGTAGGCAGCTGTATATCAGGGAGTAAACCTTCTGAGAATAAAAACAGCTGGAGCTTGTTAAGGTAATTACACAGGGGAAAGGATAATGTACTGGGAACTCCTCAGAAGAATCTGATTTGTGGTGACGGGAGAGATAAAAGCTCATTTATGAACGACAAGAACATGCTGCGTAGGTAGCTGTTTATCAGTAAATATCTCCACTGAGATTAAGAAAAGCAGTAGCTTAATAAACTAAGTACTTCCTGGTATGGTTACTGTACTGGTAACTTCCCAAAAGAATCTGGATTGTGGTGAGGGACCAGAGAAAAAAGCTCATTTAGGACCTGCACTTACGAAGGGGGTAGGCAGCTGTATATCAGGGAGTATCGCTTCTGAGAATAAAAACAGCTGGAGCTTGTTAAGGTAATTACACAGGGGAAAGGATAATGTACTGGGAACTCCTCAGAATAATCTGATTTCTGGTGAGGGGAGAGAGATAAAAGCTCATTTAGGAACAACATGAACATGCTGCATACGTAGCTGTTTATCAGTAAATATCTCCACTGAGATTAAGAAAAGCAGTAGCTTAATAAATTAAGTACGTCCTGGTATGGATATTGTACTGGTAACTCCCCAAAAGAATCTGGATTGTGGTGAGGGAACAGAGAAAAAAGTTCATTTAGGAACGACATGTACATGCTGCATAGGTAGCTGTTTATCAGTAAATATCTCCACTGAGATTAAGAAAAGAAGTAGCTTAATAAATTAAGTACTTCCTGGTATGATTTCTGTACTGGTAACTCCCAAAAGAATCTGGATTGTGGTGAGGGAACAGAGAAAAAAGCTCATTTAGGATCTGAACATGCTGCGAAGGTAGCTGTTATATCAGGGAGTAAACCTTCTGAGAATAAAAACAGCTGGAGCTTGTTAAGGTAATTCACAGGGGAAAGGATAATGTACTGGAAATCCTCAGAAGAAACTGATTTGTGATGAGGGGAGAGAGATAAAACTTATTTAGGAACGACATGAACATGCTGCGTAGGTAGCTGTTTCTCAGTAAATATCTCCACTGAGATTAAGAAAAGCAGTAGCTTAATAAATTAATTACTTCCTGGTATGGTTACTGTACTGATAACTCCCCAGAGGAATCTGGATTGTGGTGAGGGAACAGAGAAAAAAGGTCATTTAGGACCTGCACTTACGAAGGGGGTAGGCAGCTGTATATCAGGGAGAAAACCTTCTGAGAATAAAAACAGCTGGAGCTTAATGTTAAGTATTACACAGGGGAAAGGATAACGTACTGGGAACAATTCAGAAGAATCTGATTTGTGGTGAGGGGAGAGAGATAAAAGCTCATTTAGGAACGACATGAACATGCTGCGTAGGTAGCTGTTTATCAGTAAATATCTCCACTGAGATAAAAAAGCAGTAGCTTAATAAATTAAGTACTTCCTGGTATGGTTACTGTACTGGTAACTCCTCAAAGAATCTGGATTGTGATGAGGGAACAGAGAAATAAGCTCATTTAGGACCTGCACTTAGGAAGGGGGTAGGCAGCTGTATATCAGGGAGTATCTCCTTCTGAGAATAAAAACACCTGGAGCTTGTTAAGGTAATTACACAGGGGAATGGATCATATACTGGGAACTCCTCAGAAGAATCTGATTTGTGGTGAGGGGAGAGAGATAAAAGCTCCTTTAGGAACGACATGAACATGCTGCGTAGGTAGCTGTTTATCAGGAAATATCTCCACTGAGATTAAGAAAAGCAGTAGCTTAATAAATTAAGTACTTCCTGGTATGGTTACTGTACTGGTAACTCCCCAAAAGAATCTGGATTGTGGTGAGGGAACAGAGAAAAAAGCTCATTTAGGACCTGCACTTACGAAGGTGGTAGGCAGCTGTATATCAGGGAGTAAACCTTCTGAGAATAAAAACAGCTAGCTTGTTAAGGTAATTACACAGGGGAAAGGATAATGTACTGGGAACTCCTCAGAAGAATCTGATTTGTGGTGAGGGGAGAGAATAAATGCTCATTTAGGAACGACATGAACGTGCTGCGTAGGTAGCTGTTTATCAGTAAATATGTCCACTGAGATTAAGAAAAGCATTAGCTTAATAAATTAAGTACTTCCTGGTATGGTTACTGTACTGGGTAACTCCCCAAAAGAATCTGGATTGTGGTGAGGGAACAGAGAAAAAAGCTAATATAGGACCTGCACTTACGAAGGGGGTAGGCAGCTGTATATCAGGGAGTAAACCTTCTGAGAATAAAAACAGCTGGAGCTTGTTAAGGTAATTACACAGGGGAAAGGATAATGTACTGGGAATTCCTCAGAAGAATCTGATTCGTGGTGAGGGGAGAGAGAAAAAAGCTCATTTAGGAACGACATGAACATGTTGCGTAGGTAGCTGTTTATCAGTAAATATCTCCACTGAGATTAAGAAAAGCAGTATCTTAATAAATTAAGTACTTCCTGGTATGGTTACTGTACTGGGTAACTCCCCAAAAGAATCTGGATTGTGGTCAGGGAACACAGAAAAAAGCTCATTTAGGACCTGCACTTACGAAGGGGGTAGGCAGTTGTATATCAGGGAGTAAACCTTCTGAGAATAAAAACAGCTAATAAATTAAGTATTCACAGGGGAAAGGATAATGTACTGGAAACTCCTCAGAAGAATCTGATTTTTGATGAGTGGAGAGAGATAAAGCTCATTTAGGAACGACATGAACATGCTGAGTAGGTAGCTGTTTATCAGTAAATATGTCCACTGAGATTAAGAAAAGCATTAGCTTAATAAATTAAGTACTTCCTGGTATGGTTACTGTACTGGTAACTCCCCAAAAGAATCTGGATTGTGGTGAGGGGAACAGAGAAAAAAGCTAATTTAGGACCTGCACTTACAGGGGGTAGGCAGCTGTATATCAGGGAGTAAATATCTCCACTGAATAAAAACAGATGGAACTCGTTAAGTTAATTACACAGGGGAAAGGATAATGTACTGGGAACTCCTCAGAAGAATCTGATTTGTAGTGAGGGGAGAGAGATAAAAGCTCATTTAGGAACGACATGAACATGCTGCGTAGGTAGCTGTTTATCAGTAAATATCTCCACTGAGATTAAGAAAAGCAGTAGCTTAATAAATTAAGTACTTCCTGGTATGGTTACTGTACTGGTAACTCCCCAAAAGAATCTGGATTGTGGTGAGGGAACAGAGAAAAAAGCTCATTTAGTACCTGCACTTACGAAGGGGGTAGGCAGCTGTATATCAGGGAGTAAACCTTCTGAGAATAAAAACAGCTGGAGATTGTTAAGGTAATTACACAGGGGAAAGGATAATGTACTGGGAACAATTCAGAAGAATCTGATTTGTGGTGAGGGAGAGAGATCAAAGCTCATTTAAGAACGACATGAACATGCTGCGTACGTAGCTGTTTATCAGTAAATATCTCCACTGAGATTAAGAAAAGCAGTAGCTTAATAAATTAAGTACTTCCTGGTATGGTTACTGTACTGGTAACTCCCCAAAAGAATCTGGATTGTGGTGAGGGAACAGAGAAAAAAGCTCATTTAGGACCTGCACTTACGAAGGGGGTAGGCAGCTGTATATCAGGGAGTAAACCTTCTGAGAATAAAAACAGCTGGAGATTGTTAAGGTAATTACACAGGGGAAAAGATGAAGTACTGGAACTCCTCAGAAGAATCTGATTGTGGTGAGGGAACAGAGAAAAAAGCTCATTTAGGACCTGCACTTACGAAGGGGGTATAGCTGTATATCAGGGAGTAAAACCCTTCTGAGAATAGAAAACAGCTGGAGCTTGTTAAGGTAATTAAACAGGGGAAAGGATAATGTACTGGAACTCCTCAGAAGAATCTGATTTGTGGTGAGGGGAGAGAGATAAAAGCTCATTTAGGAACATATGAAATGCTGCGTAGGTAGCTGTTTATCAGGTAAATATCTCCACTGAGATTAAGAAAAGCAGTAGCTTGTAAATTAAGTACTTCCTGGTATGGTTACTGTACTGGTAACTCCCCAAAGAATCTGGATTGTGGTGAGGGAACAGAGAAAAAAGCTCATTTAGGACCTGAACTTACGAAGGGGGTAGGCATCTGTATATCAGGGAGTATCCCTTCTGAGAATAAAAACACCTGGAGCTTGTTAAGGTAATTACACAGGTGAAAGGATAATGTACTGGGAACTCCTCAGAAGAATCTGATTTGTGGTGAGGGAGAGAGATAAAAGCTCATTTAGGAACGACCTGAACATGCTGCATAGGTAGCTGTTTATCAGTAAATAGCTCCACTGAGATTAAGAAAAGCAGTAGCTTAATAAATTAAGTACTTCCTGGTATGGTTACTGTACTGGTAACTCCCCAAAAGAATCTGGATTGTGGTGAGGGAACAGAGAAAAAAGCTCATTTAGGACCTGCACTTACGAAGGGGGTATACCGCTGTATATCAGGGAGTAACCCTTCTGAGAATAAAAACAGCTGTAGCTTGTTAAGGTAATTACACAGGGGAAAGGATAATGTACTGGGAACTCCTCAGAAGAATCTGATTTGTGGTGAGGGGAGAGAGATAAAAGCTCATTTAGGACGACACGAACATACTGCGTAGGTAGCTGTTTATCAGTAAATATCTCCACTGAGATTAAGAAAAGCAGTAGCTTAATAAATTAAGTACTTCCTGGTATTGGTTACTGTACTGGAAACTCCTCAAAAGAATCTGGATTGTGGTGAGGGAACAGAGAAAAAGCTCATTTAGGACCTGCACTTACGAAGTGGGTAGGCAGCTGTGTATCAGGGAGTATCCCTTCTGAGAATAAAACAGCTGGAGCTTGTTAAGGTAATTACACAGGGGAAAGGATAATGTACTGGGAACTCCTCAGAAGAATCTGATTTGTGGTGAGGGAGAGAGATAAAAGCTCATTTAGGAACGACCTGAACATGCTGCATAGGTAGCTGTTTATCAGTAAATAGCTCCACTGAGATTAAGAAAAGCAGTAGCTTAATAAATTAAGTACTTCCTGGTATGGTTACTGTACTGGTAACTCCCAAAAAGAATCTGGATTGTGGTGAGGGAACAGAGAAAAAAGCTCATTTAGGAACCTGCACTTACGAAGGGGGTATACCGCTGTATATCAGGGAGTAACCCTTCTGAGAATAAAAACAGCTGTAGCTTGTTAAGGTAATTACACAGGGGAAAGGATAATGTACTGGGAACTCCTCAGAAGAATCTGATTTGTGGTGAGGGAGAGAGATAAAAGCTCATTTAGGAACGACACGAACATACTGCGTATGTAGCTGTTTATCAGTAAATATCTCCACTGAGATTAAGAAAAGCAGTAGCTTAATAAATTAAGTACTTCCTGGTATTGGTTACTGTACTGGAAACTCCCCAAAAGAATCTGGATTGTGGTGAGGGAACAGAGA